>NC_142575.1:31307500-31607500 GCF_041283825.1 Pyrus communis
AATATTGGTGCAATCATATCTGGCCACTTAATAATAATAAAAAGTGTGATACATTATTCAAATTTCAACATAAAATTAAGTAGCTAAACGTTAATTAATCAGTTGATTAATTAATGGACGTGAAGTTGAAGTTGGCACACGTAGTTTGCGTAAACAGAAGCGATGAGCTGAACCCTAGCCTTGACGTGGCCAAATCGAACTGCAGCAGATTATCCTCCAGCTGGAGCCCTCCGATCACGATAGAAGTTCTCGGATTCTCGCCGCCGTTCACAATCCCAAGGCACAAAACGCTGTCGTTCACCTGCACCATAGAGTTCGCCCCGAACACCCTCCAGAACGTGCTGTTGTTCTGGAACACAAAGTCAATGCTGGGCACGGAAGGCCCAACACGCGTGCTCAGCACATTTTCTGTGCTGAAGCACACCTCGAACGGGCCAGTAGCGCCTGTTTGAGTGATGTTGATGGCTTTAGCTTCGCTGATGAACATCTCAGTCACGGCCTTGAATATGGAGGCCTCGAGGACCGTGTAGGGGTTGACGGTGCTGATCTTGGTCCCACCGACGCCCTCACCGTCGATAGACAGAAGCGTCGTGTTGATGGCGACGGCTTTCTCGTTGACGTTAATGGCGTTGACTTGGATGAAGTATTCGGACGAGGGATCGCCTTGGGTGAAAGCCGACGCCGTGCTGACTGGATTAATGTACAGCCGGGTGTAGATCAGGGACTGCGAAACGTCGACGTTTCTCGGGAGGAACACGTAGGGACCGTCCCCGAAAAAGACGACGCCGTTTACGTCAGTACGCGTGGAGGACGACAGACAGATGGCGAACGTCCTGTCGAAGCTGAACGCCGATGCGAATTGCGAAGGTAGAGATATTCTGGTGCGGCCGAGTCCAGCCATCCCCGAAACCCCCGCAGCAAGGCCTTGTAATAAGAAAGTCGGCGCGCAAGCGAAAAGGAACCGCGAAACGGTGACGTTTGGTCCCGGGTTGGAACCGGTGGTTGACTGGACTGAAACGACGTCGGATGCGAGCTCACCGCCTGTCGCTGTGTGCGTGACGGTGTTGTCGGGGGTGAGGCCGCAGGTGTTGTTGTTGCATCCGGGTTTCGGGGAGGAGAAGCAATCGCCGCAGCCGGTGGCTTTCGCGAGAGAGCACTGGGCCGAGTGGCAACGCGCGGGGCGGTACGTGGATGACACGTAGTTTTGTTCGCAGTCGACCCATAAGAACTGGCCGCCTAGGTCGAGGACTAGGTTTATGGGGACGAGAGGGGTTCTTTGGGAAATGTGGGTGGTGTATTGGAGGGTAGAAACGTCTTTTGAGACTGGGACGGCGAGGGCTTTTGGCCGGAAAGATTGTTGCGCGAAAGTGGAAGAGGGGTTGAAGAAGAAGAGGAGAAGTGTGGAAAAGACGATATAGGAAGCCATGGCTGAGTTGAAGGATTGTATGAGAACCGCAAGGTGTATTTATAGTTGATGCGGTGGGTATGGTAACTTGTGTGGTGGTGTTTAATTATTAACAAGAAAAAAGGGGGAATATGCTATTTGAAGTTTGAACTTCTCGTTCTATCTTCTTGGCTATGTTTTTTAATTTGTAAAGTTCCACGATAAATCGTTTATTTTTTCAAGTCGTCATATAAAGATCAATTTTACAAAAAATTGATTAAAATGAAATCATTAGTCATCTAATTGTTTCAATAAATAAACAAATTATGTAGTTCTTGCTTACACACTGAAATTTGACAACGTTAATGAAACGGTCAAACAATTTATAATTTAATTAATTTTGTGCAAGTTAATTTTTAAAATTGACATATAAATTAGATAGCTTCTATCATAAAAATAAATAAATAAATAAATAAATAAATAAAGAGTATAAACGAGAAAGTTGCAAACATTCAATGAAAAAAAAAAAAACAATTTATATGACTAAAAGTTTTTTATCCCTTAAATTAAGACCGACTAGTCATCATCAAAAATCTCTTTGGATTTATATGTATACGTAAGAGGATAAGGGAGCGAAAAGGTTGATGTCAACGGATGCTGCTGGTTTTATGCATATATGTGGTAAGCTCGATCAAGGTGGCAAAGGGAGCTTGTAATATCTGTCTACATTAATTGACTTTGAAGGTTGATTATTGAGGACTTCTCTGTTTAAATAGGCATAGTTGTCGGTCTCATGTTTCCGTATAAACTCGTAACAATGCTCATCCACTTAAATTATATATATAGGGAATTGTTATTGGCATTCCAAAATTCACATTTTACACTTCAAACTTTATATATTTGGAAAGAAAAATATACTTGTGAGGAGTGTAGAATGAGATTTTTGGAGTGTCAATAACACTTCCATATATATATATATATATATAGTGTTTTGGATTTGATCCGAAATCGATTTTTGTTTGTAGCCAATGGTCTAGTGATTTTGAACAATCAATATTATCTACACTAAGAAGAGGGGGTTGGCTTGTCACAATGGGCTAGCAATAATGTGGTTCAAATTCACATTTGGCGAGAATCAAATCTAAGACCTCTCACTTACAAGTGAAGAGGAATACCACTGGACCTAATACTTTTAAATGAATGAAAGCATTTTTAGAGAAAATATTTTTGAGTTACTAAAAGCACTAAAATGCTTTGCAAGAACAATAAATTATGTGCTTCTTGTAGGAAGCACTGCAAGTGTCTTTTCAAGATTTACTTGCATTTTTACTAAAGGTTGATCCTAAAAACATTTTCATAAAAAACACTTTCAGTTATTTTAAAAACAGTTTCAAACGAGTTCAGCTTTTCCGCTTCTCAAAAGCTTGTTCAATATTTGAATAAAAATCAACGTTAATATTGTCTTCGAACCTTAGCTTTTACTACATTCATCTTCAAACTGATCTAGATATTGCTGGCATTGCCAAAGAACTGGTCTTCCAAATTCAAATTATTTTTTAATTATTGAGGAATAATATGGTTGTAGCTAGCATGACATTGAAAAGATAATCAAGTTGAATTAATTGACTGTCTAATTAATTAGACAATCTCATACGTTTACCCTTCACATTCTTCGATTAAACTAACCTTCTTAACAGTAATATATATAACTAAAAGACTATTATGACTGTGATATGCTCATATTTATATATATTTTTTACATTAAATTCACTTGTTTTTTCTTAGTTAGTTGTTTATATTTTTGAGCTATTTACTTTGTTTTTGTATTTTGTATGATTTGTCAAGCAAAGAAAAGAAAAATTGTGGGATTTTAAGTAACAAATTCGTCAAAATTACCTGTGCAGATCAGCTGACTTTGGAAGCAAGTTGCGAAAACTCAGAATGAATTAGAGAATAAGCCTTATATGCTTGGAAAGCTACAGATGTCTATTTTTTGGAGAATTTCGCGGATTGTTAATATCATTTTTCTAGAAGAAGTTATGGTCGTTTTAACACTGAAAGGTTCACAAGAGAATGAGCACTTTGTAACTGCAATGAAAGCAATAAACCCAATAAATCTAGCAGCTAGCAGCTAGCAGCCAAAAGTGATGCAACCAAGAACAAGCCAGTTGACAACTATTCAAATATCAGAGAAAATGGAATTAAAGATGAGGATTAAGAGGGAGTAATTGGCATAAAGGCTACCTAAAGAGTTACAATTGTATTACCATTTCCTCTCACTTATTGTCATCACGAAATGGCTATTAGTGGGTGAGTTAAGGAGAAGAAAATGGGGCAGCAAGTTAAAAAGGGAAAAGGGCTGCAGGTTGCAGCGGCAAGGTCGAAGGATAGAAAAAAATAGAACAAAAATAAAAAGGGAAACAAAAGGGGAGCTGACAGAAGAAGCAATAGAGAAGGAAGGAGGAAATCTTGGCATTCTCTTCTTTCAGTTTTATCTTCTCGAACTCATGTCTTTCTTTTGGTTTTATTTAAGGATTATGCGTAACTAAATTTTTAGTAGTTAGGGGCTGTTTTGAAGCCCCGAATATGATTGCAAGTTTGTATGACATTTCGTTTGAATTACTTTTATGAATGGATGAAAATTGGTTCACTACTTATGTCAGTGATGAATTCCTTATGTGTTTTCTACGGATGCATACTTAGTAAGCATATCTAGGATTCTAACACTATGAATATGTGTGTGTCTGCCCTTATCGAATAAGGACCTACATATGTTCTAGAGTAGTACTTGTTAATTGCAATTAACATGTGAACCAATTTCTAGGATAAGTAGTACGCTAGCACTTACGATGCCTTGTGATGACTCAAACTCTTTTCGTTCATAATGATTTCTACTTGTTAAATCTATGAACACGCCATTCTAGATTGTATGTTAGGGACTAAGTTAAGTTGAAACTGTCATTCTCTTAATATACTACATAAGAAAGAGTAATAGGTTGAGTTCTAACATTGAGCCAACTTGAGCATCTTCATCCGGAAATAAAAGGAATTTGAATGAAGCATAACATGTTTGCATGATTATTTGGTGGTGGATAGCAATTTCCCAAACTCGTTTTCTTAACTTGTGAACTACAATCTATTTTTATTATTTAAAATATGTTTCTGTCCTGTTTTTGTTGGATTTAATTTAAATAGAAAATCAACTCCAAAAATCCCAAAAATTTGTGTGAGTCGCTGTATGTCTAGTGTCTTCATATAAAATTTCATATACTTTAGATAAGTGTAAGTCGGTCTAATAATTATTTTTCGGTGGCTGGTCAGTAGAGACAGCAATCCAGTTTTTGTAACATTTTAAGTAGTTGGATAAAACAATCTTCTGCAGAAAAGACTCATATTTTCATATGCTACAATCGATAAATCTTAGTATTAATATAAAAAATCAATAAAATATTTGTGTGCTACTTTATGGTATGCTTTTAATCCTATCAGACTGTTATATGTTATGTTTGCAAATAGACAATAGAGGAATGATAACAAAGTCAAAGCACGTCTTTGTGTTGACCGCTGAATAATTAAAAGATGGATGATCCATGGTCGGCTGAAAGTGAAAGTCAAAATATGTAAGCTTCTGGATGTACTGTGAGTTGTCAGTTTACCACAGATGGCTGATGCTATCCGTCAGCCAAAAGGGAAAAATTCATGTTTTTTTTGGGATCGATCCTCATCGGATCTCACGCTCCGAAGTTAAGGATCGAGAAATTCCGACAGTTGAATCTAAATTCTACTATTTTAGCCTATTTCTTTGGCTTACCTTACACAAATTGAAAAGTTTAGACCATTCAATTTGAAATTTTTAGTCTGTAAACTTTAGAATGTGAGATTCAAAAAGGATCAATCGATTTTTTCGGATGCCTTATTTCTTTGCATAAAAATAATAATATATTATATAACATATTCATGTTACTATTGAAGAAAGATCTCAAGTTCAATTACTAAAATAGAATTTTAAGTAGATTTATTTATTAAAATTATGTTATGTGTACATGACATATCTACTAATTTTTGTGTGCAGTAGTGTGACTATGAGATTCAAATTTTTTCTTCAAATGCAGTACTTGTTTTGGAGGAACAATTTAGCGACTTTAGGTGTTGGGTGTAAAAAGATAATTGTTGTATTTTCTCCATGAATTATACTTTTGTGTCTTTAATTTTGTACCCAAAGGCCAATTTTTTATTTTTTTAGTGTCAATGCATAACCTTCCTTAATTGTGTGCTTAACTACGACGATTTTCTTAAACTTTTTAGGAAGTCAAGTTGCTACGCATGTGACAAGACATTTACTGCACGAAAATAAAAGTGAGATGAGAAAACCATGGTGAGGTTTTTGTTTGTAAATTTTGTGATTACAAACGATGTTACGACTCTTAAGTTACACTAAAAAAAGGCAAAAGATTTAAACTCGAGAAATAATGAGTTAAAAAAGAAGGTCTTATTTGTTGTAAATTTGCGGCTCATCATTCCAAGTTTCTGAAAATGGTTGACAAAATCAAATTACTTAGGAATGCAAAAAAACATAGGAGTAGGATTATCACTTTTTCAAATTTTCCTCCCCTCCACTCCCCTCCTATTTGCATGGTCATGATTAAACAATATCAGCATTGTCTGCTGACTTGTTTACACACAGAGAAAGAAAGAAAAAATTGAGAGATGAGAAGAGGAAATGAGAGAGAATCCTACTTCCGAAAAAATATTGTCACATTATTTGAGATCACCGACGATAACTTATTAAACAAAAATAAATGAGACAAAAAATCACAAAAAGTACACCTTTAGCTACCTAGCTAGCTAGTGTTTATTTCTCATAGCTGAAAAATCAGAATACAAGCATAGAAACAAGTCAATGATCAGTCATGGCATTTGGCAATGGAGATGTTCGACGGCCGGGATCCATCACAAGATGGTGCATCTGTTTGCAATGGTCTCCTCGCACCGGACCGCAGCGTGTTCCACCGTCACACGGTCACCGTACGTCGGAGGCAAATAAGTATTATGTGGCACATGATGATTATTATTATTGCCTGCTGCCTCAGGAGTATGAACGTATTGAAACTCAAAGTTGTGGTGGCTACCACCATCACAACTTGTGGTGCTGCTTCCTTCGCCGCCTTCATGATCTCCACAAACTTTGTCCGCCGGCCAGCTATTGCCACCACTTCCTCCACCATGGGGCTCATTTTGCTCATCATCCTTAACATTAATGACATTAACCCTAGCATGGGGCTGAGGTTGTGGCTGAGGCTGAGGTTTCTTGTCGAAGAATGTGAGTTTGATTCTTCGATTGCTTCCAGATTGAGTCAGCTCCAACTTCTTTAGCCTGTGGATGTTGGGAAGTTTTTGGAGCTCTCCCATTTGAGCCCATCTTATTACCTCAAGCCCTTGATCTTGTGCTCCGTTCAACTCGTGGCTGGCGGTTGCCTTGGGTTGCAAGAAACTGTTGTGGGATGGCGGCAGAGTATTATCCTCACACATGAGCCCTGCAGAAAACCTAGCATGCTCTACTGCCTCATTGATCGTGTTCTTGTCTACTGTGGATTCAACTGTTAATCTTCCGGATTCTGGGTCGAACTTAACAGAATAGGTTCCTAGGGAAAAATATGATAAAAAAAAGATAAATAAAATACGAAATTCGTATACGTACCTGGAATCAGTTCATCAAAAACACAAGATTATAATAAAAAGTTACCCTGAAATTTTGAGAGGAATCTCTTGAGCTTCTCTTGACATTTGCGACATTCTATGTTAATTTTTGTAATCTCTGTCTGCAATGATATAGTTCAAAGGGTGCTTATGTACACAAAGTTCTATACAGCATGCAACAACATATATATGTGTGTGTGTGTGTGTGTGTGTGTGTATGTGTGTATGTATATACAAATAAGTTCATTTGGAATGGTGGGAATGGGAAAGTACCTGAGGAATGTGATTGTGGGCCATTGATGGTGGCTTTGGAATATAGCCCTGGAATCACGAGTGAGATTTCTGCTCAGATGGTGGAGGTTTCTTGCAGTTTATGAGGAATATGAGAAGGGTATTTATAATTGCAGAGATATATAGTATCCTTTGTCTTAAATTGGGTGTAATTATGTCTTGATTTAGTGCATTAATGATTTATTATATGCAGAAAATATTTTGTGAAAGTGCAGATTAAAAGAGAAATATCAAGAATCCATGTGCATAAGATATCTGCGTGAAGAGAGAGGGATTTGAATCCCCCGAATTGAACCAAAATGATTTCCAAATTGGTAACTTAAAAATCCAAGTAAATGGCTATGTACCGGTTAAATTATTTTCAAAATATTTACAAATTTATAAATGATGGTTAACTCAGTCACAATTTTGTACTGAACTTATTACAAATAGATCAACGGCTCATGTGTGAAGATTATTTGCTCTAAAATACAATAATCTGAGTTTATTTCATCCAGACTACAAATTTCAGTATGATACAACACGGTTTATATGAACATGGTGTGCCATTCAATGTTTTATAATCAGATGGACAAAATGATCGATATGTCTTAATAAATAAAAAACAAATTCACGTGTTATAATTTAAGTGAAATAGTAATACTATGTGAGTTTCATGCACACTAAATAATTGAACGAAAACTACACCTTGAACTAGCAAGTTTCACATACAGCTTGCTTGAATGTGTTCATTTTGGAAACAAGTCCAAAGTTGGACCATTTCATGCCAAATGGAGAACTAACAAATCAGAATACAGATTTTTTTGAAGAAAACTGCAGGATAACCAAACACAATAGATTGAATTTGAAACTAAAACAGTTCGTTCCATCACACAGTAACCGCTTTCCCTCGACGCAGCACCCTTTGATTCTGCTTGTCTAGATGAATGCATAATCTTCCTCCTCGATGTGATGCCTAAACATACGCGATAATGTATCAATATACGGGGTTGTAAGTTTATGATAAGAATGAAGAGAGGGAAAGAGAGCTATAGAGTGCGAGAGAGAGTACCACGTATCCAACAATATCAGATTTTCCAAGTTTTCTGCACAAGTATGATGATACGACACAATGTGCGCTCCCACAAACAGGATCCTGACATAAACAAAGAAGCAGCATCCAGATTTTTATCAATTGTAGTTTTGTCACAATACCGGAAAATGATAAGTGAGCAAGCAGCATACCTCATTCACACTGTTTAGGGGCAAAGAATTTAATGTAAAATCATACCCGGACTCTGGGGAAGCAATCGCTGTTGCAAGGACTCCCCCAGACCCCGGACATTTTTTTTATTGCATCAGGCTGTGGCTGTAAATCTGCAACCACTTTTGCTGATTGAAGCACAGCCTTGCGGAAAATGAAACAAGAAGGAAACAGAACCATCAGAAAGGAAAAGTTATAAGCTTATATTGATTGAAAGGATAATATGGAACTGAAAATGCAGGTTCCTAGAAGGATTGCATGACTTACAAGTAGATCATCCGTGACAGTTGCCCTCCTTTCATTAATAGAAAAGCGCCATTCAAGGCGTGGAGATAAACCGAAACCTTATCAGAGTTGAATTCATTAGACGGGGCAGCAGGAAAGTGCAGTTCAATGAAATAGGAGGATTCTTGTGCTTCACCATTGGCTGTCTTAACATCTAGAACCTTTTTAGCTGTTAGGATTCCAGACAAAGTTGAAAACGCGATAATGTCGGAATATGTCAAACCAGACTTAAAGAGAGTGTATGAAGCAGCTAATGTTGCATGGCCGCAAAGCTCAACCTGCAAAAAGGAATCAAGTTTTCAAACTAGATGGCTCGATATCAAACTTAGAGAAACCTGAGTTACGTGAAAAGTTTGCTTTTCAAGTAAATCTGTACACTGCAAGAGTGAAGGACCAATTTTACTGAATTCGTGGCTGCCGAAGATTTGGATCTTAGACACTCGAATTGTTGCGTGGATTTTATATTTCAACCTTGTTATTATAAACAGTGATGAGTTTAAAACTTAAAACCAGAGAAACTATAACGATCTTTTATGAGCCGAAATTGGAAGGAAACACCGAACCTAGGAGCTGAGTCAAGTAACATGTCTCGGAGAGATAGAGATTGAACTCTGAGGCCGCTGGCTGCAACTACCGGTCGTCTCTGTCTTCCTCCAGCAAGCAAACTGCTGCTGGGTTCCCCTTGACAGCTAAGTCAGTCAGTGAAAGCATCCACCCGCACTCATCCATTTCAGCATTAAATTCAAACACTATCTGCACGCATCATATACACACAGGAAGAATATGTGAGAGAGAGAGAGAGAGAGAGAGAGAGAGAGAGAGAGAGAGAGTTCAGCAGCTCAGCTGAGAAGAAAGTTGAACAGCAGTAGCACCTTTCAAGATGCCAAGATGAAGAACTCGGGATACAAATTTCGAAATGAAAAATTAAAGGCACACCTAACTAATTTGCTCAAATTTATTTAATTCAAATATAATGGTTCTTTCCCCGTCAAATTGAGACATTTATTTCAAATGTTTATACTTCAAAATAAAATTAACTCCAACTTCAAGCTAAAACAGTTCCTTCCATCACAATAACAGCTTTTCCTCGCAGCAGTACCCTTTGATTTTGCTCATCTAGATGAACGTTTATTGCTCCCCCTCGAGGTGATGCCCGAAAGTAAACATCAACGTATGAGAGGATTGAGGTTTTTATAATACCACAGAGAGAGAGAGAGAGAGAGAGAGAGAGAGAGTGCCTGATAAGCAAAAACATCAGACTTTCCAAGTTTTTTGCACCAGTATGATGAAAGGGCACAATGTGTGCTCCCAGTAACGGGATCCTGACATAAACAGTTAGCAGTATTCAGACTTATGTATCAAATGGTTTAAATCCATGTTAGCAGATTAAGTCAGATATATTCCAATACTTTAGCTTGGAATAATGAAACTGACAAAGATCGTGCAGAAAAAGAAAGACATAGGAAAAGGCCAATCAGGTTATTCAAATGTTTTAAATCCACTTTAGCAGGAAAAAAAAATAAATTGAAAAAAGGAAAGGCTTATTGATGCAGATACATAATCTCCTCATCTAACATAGCAACAGCATTTGGCACCAGGTATCAGGCACTTGAGAGAAACTTGCTGAGAGAACAATGCAAGCTGCTTACCTCATCAATCCTATGTTTGGGACAAAAGAATCTACTGTAAAAATCATATCCAGATTCCGGAGGAGCAATCCCTGTAATGATCACTCCACTAGACCCTGGACATTGTCGAATCGCATCTAACTGCGGCTGTAAATCTGTGACAGCTTTTGCTGATGGAAGCACAACCTTGAAAAATGAAACCAGTATCACTTAAGAGTGCATGCTAGACTGCACAGGCAATCCAATAAAATAAAAATTTGTCCGTTGTTTTATACGCTTCTATCGATCGAAAGCATAATAGGGAATTGAAAATGTAGGTTTCTGGAAGGATTGTAGGACTTACAAGTAAATCATCTGTGACAGTTGTCCTCCTTATTTCAACCATAGAAGCACCATCTAAGGCCTTAGAGATTACCGAAACATCGCCAGAGTTAAATTCATTAGACGGGTCGGCAGGAAAATTGAGTTCAACAAAATAGGACTCTTGTGCTTCCCCATTGTGAGTATTCAAACCGTTGGCTGTCTTAACATCTGGAACCTTTTTAGCTTTTAGGATTCCGGATAATGTGGCAAACTCAATAATGTCGGACTTTACCAAAGCAGAGTTAAAGAGAGTGTATGCAACTGCTAATGTTGCGTGACCACAAAGCTCAACCTGAACAAAAGGCAATCAAATTTTCAAGATCAATTAAGAAAGCATATGCTACTTCATACACTGGTGACAAAATCAAGACATTCGCAATACCACTTCAGTAGAGCCACATAATCACATCAAAATTTAGAGAAACCTGAGTGAGGGCTCGTTTGGAGATGCTTTTCTAGAAAGTACTTATGCTCATAAGCATTATTATTAGAAGCACGTCCAACTTCTTTTAAAAATAAAACCTCTTCCAAGTGTTTTATGTTCAACCCATAGGCAATTTCAAGTTTTCCCATCAAACGTTGTCAGAAAGCGTCTTTAGGAATCAGTTTTAAACAAATCCATATGCCAAAAAGGAACCATTTTTACTTTCTAATAAATCAAACTTTGGGGTAAATTTAAAATTACAACCTTGTTAGCGTGTGCATTTAAAAGTTAAACACTTGAAACCAAGGAAACTCTAAAGATCAATCATTCGAACTTTCTACTTCATACATTGGTTAAGATTCAAGATTAAGAATTTCTCAATATCTAATTTAGAGAAAATTGAGTTAAAGGCCCGTTTGAAATGCTTATCTAGAAAACACTTACACTCATAAACCTTTTTGCTCGAAGCGCAATTAGTAGAAGCACGTCCAAATTTTAATAAAATCCAAGTGATTTTACAACCCAGAAGCACTTTTCCAACTGCTTTAACTACCCAGTTACACTTTTAAATAAACCCGTGTGCTAAAAGCCTAAAAGGAACAAATTTAAACTGAATTCCTGGCTGTTTTCTATACACTCAAATCTTTTGGTGGATTCCATATCGACCCAGATAAAAGTTGAACACTTGGAAACTAAGGAACCTGTAAAGATTGATATGATATGAATGAAAAAGTTGAATTGAAGGGAGGTGAGCTCATACCTCATTGGAAGGAGTGAACCATCTGAGACCGAACCGAGGAGCTGAGTCAGACTCAGTGAGCCGAGTCAAGTAACATGTCTCGGAGAGGTTGAACTCGGCGGCCACGGCCTGTAGCCACTGGTCGTCTCTTTCTTCCTCCAGCAAGCAAACCGCTGCTGGGTTCCCTTTGAAAGCCGAGTCTGTGAACGCGTCCACCTGCAACCAGCAAATGCAAACACTCAATTCATACACACAGAAGAGAGGGAGAGAGAGGGAGAGAGAGAGAGAGAGTACCACTGAGTATTTCACAGCTTTCTTCGCCATGGAATTGGAATGGAAAATCGAAATGATTGTTGAGCAAAGACCTGGAAAGTAGCTCGCTCTCTCTCTCTCTCTCTCTCTCTCTGTATATACTACTCTTCGCGGGTGGGTAAAGAGTTTTGAAACAAAAGCGCTTTTGGTAAAAGCAAATCACAAAGCACGTTTAAGTAGAAATGCTAAAGCAGTTTCAAACCGCAGCCCAACATATACAATGAATTCCATGTGGAAAATAGTTGGCATCTTAAGACGCATGGGATTTTTCTTCCTTCATATCATATCCTATGATTTTTTTTATGTGGAAAAAGGAGGCACATTGCGTGTAAGAACATTTTTTTTTCATACCGACAAATCATAGTCCAACACGAGATGAAAATTAAAACCTGGAGATGCAAGAAACAAGAGACAAGGTGGCCAATCTCATCTTTTATTGATTTTTTTACATCACAGAGTGATTTATAATAGAAACAGTTCCAACCGTAAGTATGAAATTCCGTAATTCACTCACAAAATACTTTAAGGAGGAACTCATCATCATCCATCGAGGAGCCAAGTTAATTCCTTTTATGATTGTACTGATTCATGTGTCGTTTCAAATTCAAACTGTATGAACACTTTAGCTTTCACCAATCAGTTTTGCTGTTGAAAATACAACACGCAAAGCGAAAAATCGAGTTCTTGCAATCAACTTCATTCGTTGAGCAACGGAAATAGTACATTCTGACATAATCTTTACGGAGTACAAATCCTAGAGAGATCAATGAACTACTTGTAGGAGATGATCAGGGCAAAGTGAGCTGGAAATTTACATGGTGTAATTCACAAGGTTACATACAACACATGATGCCCCACTTTATTAACACATTAACCAGATGGAAATGGAATCACCACATTCCTTGTTTGTTCATCTTCAATATGGAACCGAAAATGCAGGTTCCTGGAAGGATTGCATGACCTACAAGTAGATCATCCTGTGACAGTTGCCCTCCTTCTTTCAATGATAGAAAAGCGCCATTCAACGCGTGGAGATAAACCGAAACCTCATCAGAGTTGAATTCATTAGACGGGGCAGCAGGAAGGTGCAGTTCAATGAAATAGGAGGATTCTTGTGCTTCACCATTGGCTGTCTTAACATCTAGAACCTTTTTAGCTGTTAGGATTCCAGACAAAGTTGAAAACACGATCATGTCGGAAAATATCAAACCAGACTTAAAGAGAGTGTACGAAGCAGCTAATGCTGCATGGCCACAAAGCTCAACCTGCAAAAGGGAATCAAGTTTTCAGACTAGATAGCTTGATATCAAACTTAGAGAAACCTGAGTTACACGAAAAGTTTGCTTTTCAAGTAAATATATACACTGCAAGAGTGAAGGACCAATGTTACTGAATTCGTGGCTGCCGAAGATTTGGATCTTAGACACTCGAATTGTTGCGTGGATTTTATATTTCAACCTTGTTATTATAAACTGTGATATGAGTTTAAACCATAAAACCAGAGGAACTACGAAGATCGATCGATTTGTATTACGAGTGGAAATTGGAAGGAAACACTAAACAGAGATGAGCTCTGACCTCACTAGAAGGTGTGAAACTATCTGAGACCGAACCTAGGCGCTGTGTCCGGGTCAGTGAGCTGAGTCAAGTAACATGTCTTGTAGAGATTGAACTCTGAGGCCACTGCCTGCAACTACTGGTCGTCTCTGTCTTCCTCCAGCAAGCAAACTGCTGCTGGGTTCCCCTTTGACAGCTAAGTCAGTCAGTGAACGCGTCCACCCGCACTCATCCATTTCAGCATTAAATTCAAACACTACTTGCACGCATCATATACACACAGGAAGAATATGTGAGAGAGAGAGACAGAGAGACAGAGACTTCAGCAGCTCAGCTGAGAAGAAAGTTGAGCAGCAGTAGCACCTTTCAAGATGCCAAGATGAAGAACTCGGGATACAAATTTCGAATTGAAAAATAAAGGCACACCTAACTAATTTGCTCAAATTTATTTAATTCAAATATAATAATTCTTTCCCCTTCAAATTGAGTCATTTATTCAAATGTTTATACTTCAAAATAAAATTAACTCCAACTTCAAGCTAAAACAGTTCCTTCCATCACAATAACAGCTTTTCCTCGCAGCAGTACCCTTTGATTTTGCTCATCTAGATGAACGTTTATTGCTCCCCCTCGAGGTGATGCCTGAAAGTAAACATCAACGTATGAGAGGATTGAGGTTTTTATAATACCCGAGAGAGAGAGAGAGAGAGAGAGAGAGAGAGTGCCTGATAAGCAAAAACATCAGACTTTCCAAGTTTTTTGCACCAGTATGATGCAAGGGCACAATGTGCGCTCCCACAAACGGGATCCTGACATAAACAGTTAGCAGTATACAGACTTATGTATCAAATGGTTTAAATCCATGTGAGCAGGTTAAGTCAGATATATTCGAATACTTTAGCTTGGAATAATGAAACTGATAAAGATCGTGCGGAAAAAGAAAGACACAGGAAAAGGCCGAACAGGTTATTCAAATGTTTTAAATCCACTTTAGCAGAATAAATAAAATAAAAGGAAAGGCTTATTGATGCAGATACATAGGCTTGATTTGGTACTGAGGTGATTTTGAAAAAAGCTGGTATCAAAAAAAGCTGGGAGCTGTTTTTGTGTTTGGTAAACATCCAGCTTCAGCTTTTTTTCACAGTTTTGGGTGAAAAAAAGCCAAAAACAAGAAGCTGCAAAACCCAGCTTTGAAAAACCGATTTTTTTTCACATCTGTTTTACATAAAAGTTTACCAAATACTATAATACTGCTTTTTTTTTTCAAAAGCACTTTTACAAAAAAGTTTACCAAACACTTTGCTGCTTTATTTCACAGCTGCTTATTCTCACAGCACAGCAGAAATAGCTTTTTTTCAAAGCACAGCAATATCAAACCAGCCCATAATCTCCTCATCTAACATAGCAACAGCATTTGGCACCAGGTATCAGGCACTTGAGAGAAGCTTACTGAGAGAATAATGCAAGCTGCTTACCTCATCAATCCCATGTTTGGGACAGAAGAACCTACTGTAAAAATCATATCCAGATTCTGGAGGAGCAATCCCCGTAACGATCACTCCCCTAGACCCTGGACATTGGCGAATTGCATCTAACTGCGGCTGTAAATCTGTGACAGCTTTTGCTGATGGAAGCACAACCTTGAAAAATGAAACCAGTATCACTTAAGAGTGCATGCTAGACTGCACAGGCAATCCAATAAAATAAAAATTTGTCCGTTGTTTTATACGCTTCCATCAATTGAAAGCATAATAGGGAATTGAAAATGTAGGTTTCTGGAAGGATTGTAGGACTTACAAGTAAATCATCTGTGACAGTTGTCCTCCTTATTTCAACCATAGAAGCACCATCTAAGGCCTTAGAGATTACCGAAACATCACCAGAGTTGAATTCATTAGAGGGGTCGGCAGGAAAATTCAGTTCAACAAAATAGGACTCTTGTGCTTCCGCATTGTGAGTATTCAAACCGTTGGCTGTCTTAACATCTGGAACCTTTTTAGCTTTTAGGATTCCGGATAATGTGGCAAACTCAATAATGTCGGACTTTACCAAACCAGAGTTAAAGAGAGTGTATGCAGCTGCTAATGTTGCATGACCACAAAGCTCAACCTGCACAAAAGGCAATCAAATTTTCAAGATCAATTAAGAAAGCATATGCTACTTCATACACTGGTGACAAAATCAAGGCATTAGCAATACCACTTCAGTAGAGTGCCACATAATCACATCAAAATTTAGAGAAACCTGAGTGAGGGCTTGTTTGGAGATGCTTTTCTAGAAAGTACTTATGCTCATAAGCATTATTATACTAAGCACATCCAACTTTTTTTAAAAATAAAACCTCTTCCAAGTGCTTTTTGTTCAACCCATAGGCAATTTCAACTTTTCCCATCAAACGTTGTCGGAAAGCGTCTTTAGGAACCAGTTTTAAATAAATCCATACGCCAAAAAGGAACCATTTTTACTTTCTAATAAATCAAACTTTGGGGTAAATTTAAAATTTCAACCTTGTTAGCGTGTGCATTTAAAAGTTAAACACTTGAAACCAAGGAAACTCTAAAGATCAATCACTTGAAACCTTTTTGCTCGAAGCGCAATTAGTAGAAGCACGTCCAAATTTTAATAAAATCCAAGTGATTTTACAACCCGGAAGTACTTTTCCAACTGCTTTAACTACCCAGTTACACTTTTAAATAAACCCGTATGCTAAAAGCCTAAAGGAAACAAATTTAAACTGAATTCCAGGCTGTTTTCTATACACTCAAATCTTTTGGTGGATTCCATATCGACCCAGATAAAAGTTGAACACTTGGAAACTAAGGAACGTGTAAAGATTGATATGATATGAATGAAAGCGTTGAATTGAAGGGAGGTGAGCTCATACCTCATTGGAAGGAGTGAACCATCTGAGACCGAACCGAGGAGCTGAGTCAGACTCAGTGAGCCGAGTCAAGTAACATGTCTCGGAGAGGTTGAACTCGGCGGCCACGGCTTGTAGCCACTGGTCGTCTCTTTCTTCCTCCAGCAAGCAAACCGCTGCTGGGTTCCCTTTGAAAGCCGAGTCTGCGAACGCGTCCACCTGCAACCAGCAAATTCAAACACTCAATTCATACACACAGAAGAGAGAGAGAGAGAGAGAGAGAGAGAGAGAGAGAGTACCACAGAGTATTTCACAGCTTTCTTCGCCATGGAATTGGAATGGAAAATCGAAAGGATTGTTGAGCAAAGACCTGGAAAGTAGCACTCTTTCTTTCTCTCTCTCGATATATATATATATATATATTACTCTTCGCGGGTGGGTAAAGAGTTTTAAAACAAAAGCGCTTTTGGTAAAAGCAAATCACAAAGCACTTTTAAGTAGAAATGCTAAAGCAGTATCAAACACAAGATGAAGATTAAAAACTAGAGATGCAAGAGACAAGAGACAAGAGACAAGGTGGCCGTTCTCATCTTTTATTGATTTTTTATATTACAGAGTGATTTATAATAGAAACAGTTCCAACGATAAGTATGAAATTCCATGATTCAATCACAAATTACTTTGAGGAGGAACTCATCATCATCCATCAAGGAGCCAAGTTAATTCCTTTTATGATTGTACTGGTTCTTGTATCGTTTCAAATTCAAACTGTATGAACACTTCAGCTTTCGCCAACCAGTTTTGCTGTTGAAAATACAACACACGAAGCTAAAAATCGAGTTCTCGCAATCAACTTCATTCGTTGAGCGACGGAAATAGTACATTCTAACATAATCTGTACAGAGTACAAATCCTAGAGAGATCAATGAACTACTTGTAGGAGACGATCAGGGCAATGTGAGTGAGTAATTTACATGGTGTAATTCACAAGGTTACATACAACACATGATGCCCAACTTTATTAACACATTAACCAAATGGAAATGGAATCACCACATTCCTTGTTTGTTCATCTTCAAGAAATGGGACAGAGTGATCTTTGGAAGTTCGATCGGACGCCCTTTTTTCTTCGTTATCTTTGTCATCTTAGTTGACTCCCCATTCACCGATTCAGCAACCGTCACTGAGACCAAGTTGTAGAACTGTTTCAAACATCAGTTTACGCATATTAGATTACTTCAACAGTGATTTTGATGACGTGCAGAACGGGTAATCTCGTTGTGCAATACTTTTAGTGGATGTCTCAATGCACAGCTCCATGATCCGGCATGAATTAATAGTTGAAAATACATAAGAAAAGATAAATGAGAAAATGTACCTCGCAAACACCATGGAGCAACAATCGACGGAGAGGATCTTGAACCTGCAGGATGAGAACATCTCCATCTCCACCTTCAGTCTCCGTAACAAAGGCCCGTACACGCTCCTGAAAAGAGAAGGGAATTTATACTCAATGACAATAAAAGATTTTGTCAGGTTCAATTTGATTTAGAGAAAGATGAATATGGAAAACGGAATGCCAAAGATCCTGAAGAGAAAAGTGTGATGACAAAAAGTGTCTAGACAAATAAAGGAACCAATATGAGATAAACATAAGGAATTGCAATTACCTCATAGAACTCAACAAGTTCTGCGAAAACGCTACGGCGAAGTGCCTCTCTTGTTCGACAATCAACCCTACGCCATGCATTCAAGACGGCCGTTTTATCAGCATCAACAGGACTCTTCTTCTTTGCACTTGGGCCCTTCATGGAATCAATCACATTAGCCTGTCAAAATGAAATGAAGGCTAGAGTCAGGGAGTGCGACTCCGAAACCTCTAAAATGATCCTATAACAACATATGCAGATATACATACTGGTTATAAATAAATAGAGGCACATTATTTGCTACGTAAATGGTATGACACAATTTAAAACGCTAATTTGAATAAAGTCATGCATTCATATGACTGCTAGGATAATTTTCTTAATTCAAATTCTACCAACACTTAATGGCATCTGAAATCATTGCATTGCAGGAAATTAAAGATTGAAACATGCTTTTGATGAAGAGAGTGGGTGAAGGACCTGCTTATCCATGTCTATATTCCTAAATGTATCCCACTCTCGCACATTAGTCATGCAAAATGCTGACAGCGGTACATCATCACCTGTACATTCAAACCAAAGCCAATTTCGGTATGAGATTTTTCAAAAGGGTAGTGCTATTCGCACACACCTCTCAATTTTTGGCCGTTAGATCGAATGAATTGAAGAAAAATCAATGGCCACAAAATTAACAAGGGTGTCTGGGAGGTGAAAATGAGTGTGTGAATAGCACTATCCCTTCAAAAAGCAGTAAGCCAGTAACCATAAATATCAAGCTAGAGTAAATGTAGGTGAGTTCAAGTAATCATAGAACTTCCAACAGTTTCTTCATATGATAAATACAATTTTACTTGTGGATAAGCAATGCATATAGAATAGAATTTACTACGCATCAAACAGCTATATTAAGAGAAGATTCTATATGAGTACCCCAAGGTGGTGGAGCAAACAAGCCTCTGATTTCTTCTGCATTTAGACGAGGAACAAGTTCCAACAAAATCCGATCATTTACCCATCTTCGAGACCGTCGGTTGCTAACCTGCCAGAAGAAAAGAATTGTCATAACACGAATTGAATTCAAAGAATCATTTATCATGCTTGCAGAAAATTAATCGCTCTTCAAGCTCATACTTTTTTACAAAGTATTAAAGCAAAATAAGATGTGTTGGCTAATCAATACACACTACATTTGTCTAGTTTCACAAAACAGTATTAAGTCCTTATGTAATTAAAAGTAATCAGTTGTCAATTAGTATTACGGTCTAATGGTATTCCTTTCACTTGTAAGTGAGAGGTCTTCGGTTCGATTCTCGCCAAAGGCGAATTTGAACCACATTATTCGTAGCCCATTGTGAGGCTAAGCCCACCCCCTCCCCCTGAGGGTAGATAATATTGTTTAACTCTGAATCCAAACCAATTTTTATCACACAATAACAATCACAATTCAATTTAAATCAATGCTCAATAAAAACAAATAACAATAGTACCGTTCCGGCCATGCTCTCAAGCAGCTCAATCTTCTTCTCAATCGACATTCCACGGGATTTCACACTCTCTCCTGTCCAAAAACACCACTTAAAATCCAGCATTCCAACATTAACAATCAATTTACAAAACTACTCAAAGACTAAACAGTAAACTTGAAAGATATTATCATTCCGCCATCTGGGTAATCAAACTTACACAAAAACCTAGAAATTTAATCAGATCCCATCAAAACCCCAAATCCCCAAACGGTATTTCACTCCACCCAAATCACCAAAACGGCCAAAGTCTGAAACTTTACAGACTACGAGCTAGAAATCGTTTCCACAGAATAGGAGAGAGAGATAGAGGGGTACCATTTCGAGGTTCGAGGATAGGAGAGTTGAGGAAAAAGCCGTCTTCTCTGTTGAGAACGCCGGGAGTCGCCATGATTGATTTGATGCAAATCTGATCTCAATGCTTGCGGCTTTGAATCTTCTGCTTCTTCTGGGCTTCTGGGTTTTTTCTGCGGCGATAGATTTTGAGAAAAGAGATGAGAGAGATAAAGGGCGACGAAACGTTCCTTTCAAAGGCGCTGAGAAATAAGAGGGACGCAACCAAACACGGCCTTGGAAATACGGAAGAGAGGGAAGGAGAGACGACCCACACTAGAATATACTTTTACATTGTGGAGATGCCACACGGCACGTGGTAATCCAGTTTTACTCGAAACTCTTGTTAAATTGTCACTGAGCACGTGACGCCTCAAGGGGTGTGCCGGGTCGTTAAAGTGGCGTGTTTTAAATTAATCATGTGATGTTATGTGAAAAATAAAATTATTTTGCATTGTTAATTGGTTTGGCTTATTTAGTTTTTAAAATGATAAAAAATGATTTTAGAGAAAATATTTTTGAGTTTCAAAAGCACTTGAAGTGCTTTCTAAGTTAAGTATTTTTCTAGGATTTACTTACATTTTTACTAAGAATTGGTTTCAAAAACGCTTTCAGTCATTTTAAAAGCACATTTAAACGAGTTCTTAACTATTAAAACGGCTTCTAATGGTACACTTGATCTGTTCTAGTTCACGAAAAATTTGAGATCAAACTACTGTCACTTTGGCATGTCCAACCATATAACATGAACATATTACTACCGACGCGTTGGCGAAAGTTTGGATAGAAAATAATTGACAAGATTGTTAATATAGACAGGGGAAGATCGTAGAAGGAAATCAGAATCAAGAACTAGATAGAGAAAGAGAGAGAGAGAGAGAAGGTTTTAGAGAGAAGTTGTAAGTTGTTGTATTAATCTTTTTCTTAATCTCCAAGCTATTACAATGATGTATTTATACACAAGACTAACTCTCTAACTGACTATCTAACTAAGAGTTATAATCTTTTGACAACTGTCATGATCCTAGCCACTGTCTATATCCTTACATGCCCCCTCAAACTCATGAGGGGATGATCCGAGCATGAGTTTGAAACAATGAGACTTAAAAAGAGGAGCACTAAGGCCCTTAGTTAAAATATCTGCAAATTGTTCTCGAGAGGAGACAAACTGAACACAAAGTTGCTTCTTAGCAACCCGTTCACGCACAAAGTGGACATCGATCTCAATATGCTTCGTGCGTTGGTGTTGAACCGGATTAAAGGACAAAGCTATGGCAGACAGATTGTCACAGAAGAGAACAGGAGGAACAGCAGGCTTGACATGCATAAATGCCAGGAGTTGTTGAATCCAATCAAGTTCAGCGAATGTAGTAGACATAGCTCTGTATTCGGCTTCCGTCGAGGAACGAGAAACAGTGGGTTGTTTCTTAGAGGACCAAGAAATAAGGTTATTGCCGAAGAAGACAACCAAACCAGTGGTAGAACGCCTATCATTGGGATCACCAGCCCAATCGGCATCACTAAATGCCTTCAGTAGTAAATCTCCTCGAGTATAAGAGATGCCAGCAGACAGTGTCCCCTTTAGATACCTCAAAATCCTCTTGACAGCAGTAAAATGCGACACCATTGGAGATTGCATAAACTGGCAGACTTGATGAACGGAGAATGCAATGTCCGGTCGAGTGAAGGTGAGATATTGTAAGGCTCTAACTATACTTCGATATGTTGTTGGATTATTGTAGGGAGTGCCATCATCTTTAACCAACCGATTGTAAGGCAAACAAGGGGTATCACATGGCTTACAATCAACCATCTCAACTCTCTGCAACAAGTCCAGTATATAGTTGGACTGAGACAAAAATAATCCCGTAGCAGTTTTGAGAACTTGAATGCCCAAAAAATAATGAAGATCCCCCAAGTCCTTGATGTCAAACTCAGAAGTTAAAGAGGTAATCACTTGTTGAATAGCTGACTGAGAACTGCCAGTAAGAATAATATCATCGACATAGAGGAGAAGTACCACAATGTCACTGCCAGCAAGCTTAACAAATAAAGAAGAATCAGCATATGTGGATTGAAAGCCAAGAGAGGGAAGAAAGCTGGTAAACCTGTCATTCCAGGCTCTAGGCGCCTGTTTCAATCCATATAGAGACTTGTGCAATTTACAAACCAAATCAGGATGTGCAGGATCGCCAAAACCAGGAGGTTGAGCCATGTACACTTCTTCATTTAACAAACCATGCAAAAACGCATTCTTGACATCCAACTGTCTAAGAGTCCAATTGAAGTGAGCTGCCAAGGCTAGAACTAACCTGACAGTGGTTGGTTTAACCACGGGACTAAAGGTTTCACCATAGTCCAAACCAGGCTCTTGACTGAACCCTTTAGCAACAAGGCGAGCTTTATGCCGAGCCACTGTCCCATCGGAGTGCTTTTTGAGTTTGAAAACCCACTTACAGCCAACAAGGTTTTTGTGAGGAGGCAACTGTACAAGACTCCAAGTGTGTTGGTTATGCAATGCATCAACCTCTTCCTACATTGCTTTGGACCACACAGGTATCTTCATTGCAGATTTATATGTTGCAGGTTCCACCAAAGATAAATCAACATCAGAAGATGCAGCCACTTGACTGAGAAAGGCCTTCTTCTTAATAATTCCATGCTTACTTCTAGTTTGCATATGATGCATATTAAGTGGAGCAATTGGTAACACCACTTGAAGTAAGGTCGGACTAAATTCAGAGTCCACAGGGAGTTGAGAAATAGAACTTGTAGGAACAGTAAAGGACTGAGAAGAGATACTGGTTGGGGAAGGGGATTGCTCAGTAGGTAGAGAGGATGATAAGATAGGGGAGGAAGAGGAGGACATAGGGGAAACTGAGGAGGAAGTACTAGGTGGGGGTGTGGGTGAATGAACTAGGACATTGTCCATATTAGGAACTGGAAGTGGTGAGTATGGCCGAGAGGTAGGTGATGTCACATGTGTGGACTTTGGTAATGCAGACAGGTGACAGTAGGGAAATTTAGACTCATCAAACACTACATGTCTAGAAATGTAGAACCTACCTTGTAACACATCAAAACAAATGAACCCCTTATACTTTGAGGCATACCCAAGAAATACACACTCTTTGGTCTTAGCTTGTAATTTGTTCTGAATATAAGGTCTTAATAGAGGAAAGCAAGAACACCCAAACACCTTAAGATGAGTCAAAATAGGAGGAGTACCAAAAAGTTTTTCAAATGGTGAACAATTATTCAAAACTGGTGTAGGCATGCGATTGATCAGATAGACAGCAGTTTGGCAAGCAAAGGTCCAGAAGGAGGAAGGTAATTTGGCAGATTGTAGCAAAGTGACAGTGGTCTCAACAATGTGTCTATGTTTTCTTTCGGCCAAGCCATTTTGTTCCGGAGTATAGGGACATGATCTATGGTGAAGAATACCTTTATTGGTAAGAAACATTTGAAGTTTATGGCTACAATATTCACCACCACCATCAGTTTGCAAAGTTTTAATACAAGTAGAAAATTGAGTTTGCACAAAGGAATAGAAACCAACAAAGATGTCAAAGAAATCTGATTTATTAACAAGAGGAAACAACCAACAATATCTAGTGCACTCATCAATGAGAGTTACATAATACTTGTAACCATCAATGGAATTACATGGAGATGGACCCCAAAGGTCACTGTGTACAGTTTCGAAAGGAATTACAGATTTGTGTGCACTAGACTGAAAAGGCAGTTTAGTAAACTTGCCCTCTAGACAACTATGACAGAGCATAAGAACAATATCCTTTGTACAAGAAATATGAGACTTAGTAAGCATGATAGAGGCAGTGGTATTTGACGGATACCCTAACCTACTATGCCAAAGATTAGAGCTAACAAGCTGTCCAAGCAATGCAGAAGCTTTAAAATGCCCTTGAGAATGACCTGGAGAAAGAAAGGATGGATTGGAAATGGATGGAATGGGGTATAGTCCATTACTGCATTGGCCTTTGTACAAGACCCTCCCTGTGGCTTTGTCCTGGATCCAGAAACAGTAAGCATCAAACACTAACCAACAGTTGTTATCAAGGCAAATGCGATGAACAGATAACAGATTTTGAGACAACCGAGGCACATAAAGAATGGAATTCATTTTGAGTGGTTTCACAGGTGTTTGAATGATAGAACTACCAATGTGTGAAATTTTCAAACCTTCACCATTGGCAGTTTGCACAGTCTCAGTAGCGGGATAAGGAGATGCCAAGGACAAATTGCTGAAATCGGCAGTCATATGATTGGTAGCGCCCGAGTCAGTAAGCCAAATCTGTGATGGATGAGCTGAATAGGACTGAGAAGATACTGTGTGCAGAGCCTGGATATTGGATTAAGTAGGTGCGGAAGAAGCATACTCATAGCGAGACATCTGAGAGTAGTGTGGACCACCAAAGTTGGAACCTTTGTCATTGAAAAAACAATACCAGGTGGTATGATTTGCCTTGCCACAAATTTGACAGCCTTGTCTTTCCAACTGTTTGGAGTTACAAAACGGAGCAGTGTGGCCAAACTGATTACAGAGTTGACAAGACACTTGCTGCATAGCTGAGTGTCCAATAGACTGTGAAGGTGAGGGTCCTAGCACTCCAGAGAAAACAGGTGCTGATGGTGAACCGTGATTAGGAAACTGCTGTCTAGGACTCGGATTAGAATACCGATAACCCTGATTAGATTTACTTTTACCCTTCTTGTTGAAACTAAAGGATCGAAATCCACCAGAGGAAACAGGCTGAGGACCTGAAAAACCCGAATGAGCACCACCAGATGGATAGGATTTAGGAGCAGAGTTACTAGCCACCATGGCAGACAAAAAATGAGAATTTGCAGTACTGTCCACAATCAGTTCTTCAGCAAGAAGATGCACCCTAAATTCTTGGAGAGAAATAACATTCTCACGACCCCTTATAACACTACGAAATGTATTATACTCAGGAGGTAATCCATTGAGGGCTAGAATAACAATATCCTCATCTGCAAAAGGAACACCAGCCGCGGACAAGTAATCGCGAGCTTCCTTAATTCGCTGCAAATATTGAGACACAGAATCAGTCCCTTTCTTGATGGTTTGAAGATTCGACTTGAGTTGAAAAACACTAGTCCGAGATACAACAGAAAATTGTTCATGTAACCGGGTCCAAAGATCACAAGCACTTGTGCTTCCAATGGCACAGGAAAGCGCAACCGGAGACAAAGTTGCAGTAATCAACTGCGTAAGGGCCCGATCATGCATCTTCCAAACAACATAATCTTCATTCTCAGATTGAGTTGACGAATTCGAACCATCAACAGCAGAAGAGTTAGAAAGAACATATCGAGATGGACAAGGAGTGGAGCCATCAACAAATCTCATGATCCCGTGCCCCTCAAGTAGCAATTGCATTTGGAAATGCCAATTCAAGTAATTAGAATCATCAAGCTTCACATTCACAGAGGTAGAAATTGTAGAGATAAGACTAGTAATAGGCGATTGGAGAATTTGTAATTGAGATGCCGTAACCATATTTGCAGAATTGAGACAGAAATTGAAGAGAAGAAATATCACAAACACCTGGTGTGCACAAATCGATAGTCGCAGAAAGAGAGAGAACAGGCAATGCAGAAACCCTAGAAATCACAGAGAGAGAAAATACCAAAGAATCAACCAAGAACACGGTAATAGTCGATCGGCAACACCAAATCACAGAGCAAGAAGATGAGCGGAAGCAGCTGAAGGATCGAAGAACACAGCGCAAGCAACAATGGCGAGTGATACCATGTTAATATAGACAGGGGAAGATCGTAGAAGGAAATCAGAATCAAGAACTAGATAGAGAAAGAGAGAGAGAGAGAGAGAAGGTTTTAGAGAGAAGTTGTAAGCTGTTGTATTAATCTTTTTCTTAATCTCCAAGCTATTACAATGATGTATTTATACACAAGACTAACTCTCTAACTGACTATCTAACTAAGAGTTATAATCTTTTGACAACTGTCATGATCCTAGCCACTGTCTATATCCTTACAAAGATAGCATCTATCTCAAGGGCAGAGAGACGGAGAGAATGAGAGTTTGCCTGCGGCGGGATGGCTGGCGGCTAGGCGGGGTTGGGTGTGGGTGTGGGTGTGGGTGGCGAGCATCAACATGACTCTTGTTACTCCAGAGACATCTAAGAGATTCTCTACTCAACTGGAAAAGGAAGCTGCAGGGCACCAGATGGAACGTTCGATCCAAGCTTATGGGATCAAAGCAAATTGTCGAAGCAGAACAAGGACCGTTCAACTTTTATATCCTTGTTGAATTTTATGAGATTTCATTAAACTATGAATTGTGACTTGACGCACGAGATTCTCGATGTGAATGCTTGCAAACTGCAACGAGTTTGGCGAGCTTCGAGAACCTTGTTATTGCTGTGTACATTTGAAAACAAATCATTTCGGTTGTTGTACAAAGTACATGAATGCTAGAGAAGAATACCTTCTTTCTCTTATGTGTAAGAATATCCCAAGATCTAACAGCATGGTATTAGGATTACAAAAGAAAACAATACGCAGACTATGCTCACATATGCATGTGGCATGGCATTAATGGCATGCATGCATATGATCATGAAATACTTACTTGTCGCCATGAGTGCTTCTAGTGCAAAGTTGAAGTAGTCTTCTACTTCCAATACCTCTGTATGAATTCTACCAGCGAAATAGGTTTGTAGTTTTGTGAGATTCCGACGGTATGGAAGCAGGGATTGCTTCTTAGTTATATAGCTAGGGTTTCAACCAATTCCACCCTATTAACGGAAAGGATATCCACCCTAATCTTTTCTAATCAATTAGAGTCCCATCATGACTCTTATACCTTGTATTCTCTTAATAAAAGGTCCATAAATTGATTGCAAGTAATTAGGACTCCAATATGTTTATACCTTTCAGGCTTCGAGAATCACAAAAGATTTCATTAACTTGATTACCAAGTCAACTACTCTCTCAAAGATTCTCGGCATAATTCATTGTCATTCACAAATGGTTTTACATTATGCACATTTACACTTCATTCCTAAGCAAAAATATCACATCAATACGTAAACGAGATGAAAATTTTACGTCGAATTTGCAGTTTCTTTTCGTGATACTATCTTACGGGCTCTGAGCCTATCCGGACCATGAGAGGCTTCTGAAGATCCAAGGACGAATCTGCTACGATGGGCAGCGTTGAAGGGGACAAGATGCCTTCTATGTGTCAGCATGTTCAGCCACTGCTTTGTCCAATATATGAAGCCTCTGCAACTTTAGGAATGCAAATCATTAGAATCACCGTGCAAGTAACACCAAGGAACTCGAAATTTCGCAAAGAATACTCGAAAGGAAAAGAAATGATCCATTCTCAAGCAAAATATACTGTTCGAAGAATGAGATATCATGTTAACCACAAGAAAATTATCTATATCACAATTCGAGATAAACACCTGCAACCACGAGCGGATACTGATATCAATTGAAGAAGCGGAAGCGATGCAGTGGTCACGTAGTTCCATGCAGATCAGGAGCATTAAGTGTGTTGCTCTAGGCGCTGAACTTTTCGGATTTAAAATTTGGATAGATGAGTAAATTATGAGCTCTGATAATCTTCATGGCTAAATCAGTATTTAAATAAAGCGAGTGAACACCATCATCCCCAACCAAGATGCCAGCACATAGTCCCCTACGTTAACAGGAGTCACCGAGACGGGGTAGTTCAGCATGTTAAATGGAAGCAAAGGAGCAAGCAGAAGTAGCAGAATTTTAAACTTACTAATACTGTAATCAAATGTAAGCGGGGGCAAAACCCGCTTACACCAGATTGGCTCACATCACTTTAAACTTCGTCCTACAGGAAGTTAACACTAATTAGAGCATTCCCAGTTAGGGGCTTTATATAGAACTGGAAAAGTGGTGAATATAGCCTATTTTAGAATTCCGAGAAATCTTTGAAACTTTATAAAAGAATCTCTCCCAATAAGGGGCTATATCTTTCAGGCTTTATATGAGGTTATATATATTTATTTTTGTAGTAAATTGATTAAGCGATGATTTATTTATTTATTTTTTTTTTATTTTTTTATTTTTTTTGTGTTAGCTTTTCTTAAGTTGATTTTTGGATGTGATATCTTAAAAAAAATTTTATGAACCCTTCAACCTAAAATGTTCAAATTGTGACAAAGTTAGATTTCATCGCTTAGGAATTGTTCGTTGGATTAGATTCCCTTATCTCAATCTCATCCGTTGAAAGAAACAAACCCCCACTTCGCCCTCTGAAATAATTTGATTTTCACGTATAACACAACAATTTACCTAGCATAAATTGGTAAATTAGTACCATACAATTTTGAAAAAAAATTATTTGAAAATTTCATCCATCAATGTCCATGAACGTTGAATCAATTTGAAATTTTAATTCTTATGGAATTTAAAATAATTATTAATTAGCCAAATTGCAAGCAAAATAAGTAAGAAAAAAGAATTAAAAAAAATAAAAGGACAGTATAAGTGTATTCGCAAGTGAAGGGAGAGTGATAAAATTTTGCTCACATGGGTTGCTACTTTTTTTGTAGGATCCATTGTTTTTTGGGGCTAGATGTAGCCCGATTTTATGCCACCCAAAAAAGGAAGTTGCTAGCTCCAGTGGTGGATCTAGCCCCATTTTCCGACTCATTGGGGATGAAATTTCTCGTTAAGGCAATAAATATGGTAACCTTAAGGCAATAAATGTGGTAACCTCATGAAGGATAAAGCTTCCATTGGGGATGCTCTTAGAAGGTCCCAAGATTGCAAGGGGGGAATTTTCTCCTTGATAAACTACTCTATATATGCAGGGGTTTCTCCTTGACATAAGATTTTCCATTCCGCACAAGATAAAATGGTAAGATAAGCGTAAGCGTACAAAGCTGTTAATGACAATATGCTATCAAATCCAAGGAAAAATGACAAAAGCATACGCATCCAAGCACACATACAGAAGAACTGATAAAATCAATGGCCTAAGAGACTCACTGTTCTTCCTAGGAAAAATGAAGCTGTGGCACCTAATGTTGCACTACAGAATCAGCAACGAATCCAACAGGCAAGCCATAAAGATAACCTCCACCAAGCTGGCAACAAAAAACAAGTGAATCACTGAACGGGATCCCTCATCTTTTAACAACAGGGGTTAACAGGAAAAATGTCAAAACTAAGATAAGTTCTAAACATTACACAAAAACGAAAAGCGGACACTACATGATGCACTAAATCTCGAATTTGGACGTGCAACAAACTACATAACACTCATACCCATGTTTGTGTGAGAGGAATGTATGCAACAGACCTGCAATTTCCCAAACCAAAATATGAAATAGATAATTTAGACAAATGTTTGAGGAATTTACTATTTGAATATCATACACTGATACACATATAAATATAAATATACACATACATATACATGTACATAATTCATACTGTGAGTCTGTGAGAGGAATGTATGCAACAGACCTGCAATTTCCCAAACCAAAATATGAAATAGATAATTTAGACAAATGTTTGAGGAATTTACTATTTGAATATCATACACTGATACACATATAAATATAAATATACACATACATATACATATACATAATTCATACTGTGAGTCTGTGAGAGGAATGTATGCAACAGACCTGCAATTTCCCAAACCAAAATATGAAATAGATAATTTAGACAAATGTTTGAGGAATTTACTATTTGAATATCATACACTGATACACATATAAATATAAATATACACATACATATACATATACATAATTCATACTGTGAGTCTGTGAGAGGAATGTATGCAACAGACCCGCAATTTCCCAAACCAAAATATGAAATAGATAATTTAGACAAATGTTTGAGGAATTTACTATTTGAATATCATACACTGATACACATATAAATATAAATATACACATACATATACATATACATAAATATATATATACACACACACACAAAACGGTCCAGATTTCACATACATTGTACTAATTACCAATTTGGATTATGTAATTAATTATTGTTAGGGATTGTTTACTGATTAAGATTAAACAAGATTGGAATTGAGTTCAAGTTAGCCCTATTGAATTTCACTCCCTTACGATGACAAATTCTAAAGTTCATTCGTCATTCCATGTGATTGTGCGACTATACGTACACTATGTAGTAGACGGTCATGCTCGAGTGCCACATTTGTCAGGTAAGAGTTGCATGCGACAAGACGTACGAAAAGGTCCAGTAAAACACATTGTTGGCATTACACTGGGATATAAAACCTTCTATAAAAAAAATACAAGAAAAGAGAGAGGACATACACTTACCAATCTTACAAAAGAAAACACATACATGATAATACTAAGGAGATCAAAATTTTAAACCAAATTTGCAAACCAAATTATATGTCATCAACAAGAAATAAGCATGTTAATCAACACTTAAGTAATAATCTAATTACTAGCATCCACATCATTTGGTTTAGAAATTTAGTTTTCTTAGCATTTCCCATACAAGAAAAGAAAAAAAAAAGAGGACATAGACCGTACCTAGCTCTCTTGAAAAAGAAAATACAAGAAAAAGATTGTTTGCACATAGGACTAAACTCCTCTATAAAACTTATAAGGTAAGAACTAGCAAGATAAATTGCAAAACAAAAAGAAAAATCTAAAAAAAATTAGATAAAAAGGAAAATCACACATTAAGAAGAGAAGATAAACTTATAAACCCTCAAGTTCTTTATCATTCGAGTCCCATTGGGACTAAAAGCTCGAAGCTAATGACATAAATGGTCACAAAGAGTTTTTAACTCAGGTGACTAAAAGTGTTCAACTGTATGCTCAGCTTAATATCACTTGTTCAAATAAAAAAGGGTTCCAATTGCCAAACCGGTTTTATGTAGATCAGATCCCTTATGCTGTACCCATAGGGCCATACCCAACCTGGTGGCAAGAGTGGGCATTATCTTTTGGACATTTTCTTTAGTCTGGGTTGAAAATTCCTACCCAAGTACCGTCGCTAAACAAAGTTTTGGGCACTTCCATCAATCCACGGCCATAATCTTAACCCACTGGACCTAAAACAAACTATGAAAAGAAAGCTGGTGCATTGAGAGGTTTTTCGCAGCCGCTGTCTGGCACACGAGCGAAAAGACCCTCCCAATGCACTCTGGAAAATCTGATTCATAGCTCAACATACTCTGTCAATAAGGGCTAGCTTCTTCATCACCTCCGCTCGAAAACAATCCTCATCACTGAGCCTGGCTTACATTTTTTTTTTTAAATTTATTTTAAATTGACCAAATAACTAGTAAAGCAACGCTGGACCTTGAGAACAATTTTTCAGTTTTCAAGCATAAAGGGTACCTGGTACTAAATTGCAGGGGAATAGTAATAGGCATGGTCAAGGGCGAGACAGATAGTTGGCCAGCAAAATGTGGTCCTCCAAATAAAAGGTTCATACGACAAAATACCAAGCACTTCTTGATGCCCCTTGGGAATTTTAACAAAAAGTTCCCGGTACTGTTCATTTTAACGAAAAACCATATTTTTACACTAAAAAATCAATCCTGGTATTATTTATTTTACCCTTTATTTTGTTTTTATCGTTAAAATTCAAAGTTTTCAAACCCTTTTCATTAGTTTTCCTTTTAATTTTAACATACAGGTGTAGGATCATGTGGTCCTCTGCAAACAATTAAGCCCATTTTCATAGAACTAAGGTATTTTCAATTGACTATAGTAAGTTCATCTCCCAGCAAGAAAGAACTATGCCGAAATGGGTTTTCATTGTGGCAATATCTCAATTATATGAGAAAAACTCTAGGTAGGTAGGGACACTCGTTATTCATAAGGCATTTCCCACAAAAATATGAGAACCTCCCTCAATGTTGGTCTCACTAGATGACAAGTTCATCCCATCCGATATGCCTTATAGGGTTGCCCACTGAAGTTTCTTTTCAAGCTGTTCACTCGTCACGCGAGCCATGCATTGAGCATCATCTCCCCAAAGACTTGGATCCACTTCTGAGCAGAGGGTCCGAATCTCTCCCGAAAATCCTATTTGTGTTACTGAGTTGAAGTACTCTCAAGTATAATCCTAAAACTTATTGTGTGATTGATTTAAAATATCTTCGTGAAACGTGGCAGCTAAGGATGTATATCTCTGCAAAGGGTATAAAATGAAGCTTTATTTGACGTTTGAGCACGTCCAGTAGCTAGTCATACTCCAATAATGGCGCCTTTGATTATCTGCCTCCTATTTCCGGTGTTCTTTCGTACTCTTCTATTTTACGTGATTACGATTAAATCACGTCAACATTTATATTATTTTTTTATAAAGATAATAAAACAAAAATGAATAGTAATATAAATTATTAACATGGCTTAACTGTAATCATACAATTAAAAAGGCACCGAGCACACCGAAAGTGGGAAAACAAACAATCTTTGTCCTACTTACACACTGCTTCAACAGTATCATTGCAGTCCTTTTTATTGGTATTTGACCGAGCTAGCAAGCTAGCTGTGACGTTGGTAGGAGCCAGCCACCACCCGCAGCAAATAATTTGCAGTTACGTAGGTCATTTTTGTAGAATTTTTTAGGTCGACGGGCCGATGACTCACTCCAACAACATTGATTTTATCTTTACTTTATCATTTACTCAATTAGTCAGGTGTGATGTTTTATCATAAAAGGCTTTGGGTTTTAGTTAGATTGGGATAATCCTATATGAATTGCTTTATCTCCTTCCCTCTGACCAATGTAGGATAAATGAGATTCCAACACGCCTCCGCACTTGAAACCCTATTTTGTGGGTCACACGTGGAGATGCACACATCGGCAATTACGTGAATCCAAGTCAGGGCTTACCCAACACGTGGGACCAAACGAGGACCCACCCAATCACATGACAACTTTGACCTACGTGGAGCTATGTAGAGACTCACTCATCGCGAGGCCAAAGGGGACCCACCCAATCACGTGGCAGTACAAGCTCTTTCCTTGGCTCTGATACCATGTAGAATTTTTCAGGTCGACATGTCGACGGCCCACTTCAACAACATCAATATTGTTTGATGAAATTGAAGTTCCACCATAAAACTAATTGATAATATAGAAAGTAACCTAAAACTATATAAACACATAGCAAATATTGTCCCTCATCGATGTGGAACAACTCTCAACACGCCCTACAAGTGTGGCCAATTTTTAAGCTTACACGTGGACAACAAGTGGGTGACGCGTGAGCATGTGTGGCCCTTGGGCTACAACAAGTGGTTGACGCGTAAGTACGTGTGGCTCTTGGGCTTTCACAAGAGGGATAACCTACTCTGATGTCATGATGAAATTGAAATTCTACTGTAAAATTAATTGACAATATAAGAAGTAATCCAAAATCATATAAACACATAATAAATCGTATTTCTTACCGATGTGGAACAACTCTTAACAATTTTCAACTCGATATCTCGCCACTCATAAACTGATCGATCGATTGGGTGTCAATGAATTAATGGTCGATGCAACAATATCCGTATGGAATGGAACGAATACAGGATATATAGAAAGGTTTCTCATCCATGATGATTACAAAGCTTTGCTTTTTTTTTGTTTTCAACTTCATCCCACCATCCCTCAAGTCCCGGGCGGACGCGTGATCTGACTTAAACCAGGTGGTCTCGATCGATGTGAAATCAGTACAAGACATGTAAGATGTTCACAACCCTATATATTTATCAGTATAAGTATGTGATTGACCATTTATATCTCAAAATAATGAGTGAGAGAGTCTAGAGTAAATGACGTTCAACTGTTAATGCATGTGTAACTCACATGATTGTGAGTCGGCCTCTACAGTAAACTTCAAACTGAGTTCATATTATATGCATGTGAATGATTACTATTGACAATATTTCTCATAATTTATTTAGTGCATATAATTGACCTATTTATATTATATAATAATGAGTTGAGAATCCATATGCATGCGCGAGTGGACTTCTAACTGTTAATGCATGTGTAACATACATGACTGGTTTTCATAATACTTAAATCAACTGTGAACCCAATTCACATCAATTGCGTTCCTGTGAGAATATTTCTGTATATTGTTATTAGCATGTACTAATCAAGCATGACATAACCCAAAATGGCAAAAATCCCATACCAAATCGTTCAGTTTCTCTTAGTGGAAACCAAGCTAGCAAACCCTATCCTATATACTGATCATATATATTATATGATTAGACAAAATCATTTCAAATGCATGCCAAAGATCTGTTCATATCACCAATCTGATATACTTATCCTCACTATCCTGCATTCTGTTTACACACACACACACATTTATGTTACATCATAACTAGAAAGTTCTACGAATAAAAAACCCTAGACAAAATTATTTAATGGAACCTAATGATGAATTAGTTACCCGTGTTATAAATTATATTAAACTTTTACACATTACTTTGTGATCATATATAGGACCAAGCTAAGTAGATTCAGTGGAGTCCCAAGAAATTTTTTACAGAATAAAGTGGGTTATTCTTTTAATCCCGAATGAGAAAAGTGACCATTGATTTGACCATCACCAAAACGACACTCTGATGTTGGAACACTTTATTTAATCTAATTTGTTTGCTTTTAATTTTATAAAGGAGGACCTCAAACCAAACTAACGAAACTTATCGCTTTACAAGGATTGGAACAAATATTAATTGTACGTAACTTTACTTTTATGTTGCAAATAAATTGTTTCTATAATTTTTTTTATCACAAAAAATAATATTTCTATTGCGCCAAAGACTCGTCCTCTTCTTTTTAATTTTTATGTCTAATGAAAATTCTCCCATTATTTCTGTATATAGTAGATATATATATATATATATATATATAGATAGATATATAGATATATATATATATATATATAATTAACTTTAGGTGCCATATAAACCAAGTTAGTTAAGCCTTTGGGATTAATCACATCGACATTCATATTGGGTTTCGGATTCAGGGCCAGGCACTGGTTTTGTTAAATCCACTTGTATGCGAGGAATCAGATCTTGCTTACTAAAATGCAAGCATTTACAGAAGAGTCCAATTAGACTAACAATCACATGTCGTTTTAAGAATCATAATCTTTCGGCAACTGCAATGTCATGCAAGAACATTTTCAACTTGAGGTTGAAATCTGAAGTGGCAGGTACTTACAGTACTGCTACTACTCATGCATAAAACCACCGATCATGTTTTGTCTTGTTTTTCATTTTGACACGACCTATTCTAATCTATAAGAGCATCAAACTCGGGTATAAATGGAGCGTTCACATTACTTTGTTCAACTGGCTAACTAGTCTTTGCAACTCTTATCATGCTATTGTTTATTGTTTTTGTTCATGAATTTTGTAAGCCATATTATTTATGGAGCTAGTGATGCAGTGCATGGGAAACATATACATTTAAGGTTGTAGTGACTTCTCATCTCTCAAAACCTTTGTCATCTTCTCTTTTAATTGAGTTGCCTAGTAACATGTGGCGGATCCAGGATTCTAACATAGGGTGGTCCCAATGTAAGATATCCAAAAACAAATGAGAGACTTTGGATGCGGTCCTTAGCTATGAATATTCTTTGATTGAAACCTTGTTAGTTTTTAATTTTTGATCGAGGTCCTTGAAATCAATGTGATAATTTATTTCTATGTACATTACTATATTTTTTAAATTAAAAATTAAAAATTTTAGTTGTTTATATAAATGAGATTTTAAATAATAAAAAAACCATAATTTGTGGGATTAAAAATATTAAAATATATAAATACTATTGTGTGTGTGTGTATAAATATATAAACATGGGTACATTCATCAAAATTAACCAAAAAATTTATTGTATCAAAACATGGGTACATTCTTCAAAATCACAAAAAAAAAAAAAAAAAAAAAAAAAAGATATTAGGCTTAATAACATTAGTAAATTTCTTCAATTAAACTGGATATGGATACATTTTAAAATCAAAGAAAAAAGAATGTACCCATATAAGTTTAAAAATGGATTAAAAAAATTTTGAATAGATTTTATATAATAAAAAAATTGTACATTTTACATATAACAAATTGGTATATTTAAGAATGAGTAGATTTTAAGATTAAAAAGTTTTACATGAATGGGTACATATAATTAGCATGGGTACATTTAGCAAAAATAAAAAATAAAAAAAAATTATGTGTACAAATACAAATAAACTTTAAAAAATATGGGCACAAAAGAAATTAATATATGGGTACAACTTAAAACTGAGAAGAAAATTGGTACAAATTAAAAATTAAAAATGGGTACAAACTAAAACTAAAAATATATGATATAAAATTTAGTCATAAATATAAATATAATAATTGTAACATTTTAAATGAATATATTTAGAAATAAAAAAATATTTTATTATTGAAATAATTAATGATATTATTAATACCCAAGGGCCTTGATCAAAAATTGAAAATGAATAGGATTTTAATCAATGAAATATCAAAAGGAAGGATGAGAACCTAATTTATCCTAAAATTAAGGGAAAATAACATTAAAAAGTTAAACATTAACTTTTCATCCATAAATCATGGTAAAAACAACACAAGAATTTACAAAATCTAAACACTTTTTTTTTTTTTTGAACAAACGATATCTACACCAAGGGAGGAGCGGGTGGGCTTAGCCTCCCAATGGGTTAGTAATAATGTGGTTTGAATTCGCCTTTGGTGAGAATCGAACCTAAAACCTCTCACTTACAAGTGAACATGAATATCACTAGACTATAGTGTTAAGTAACCTTAATTCCCTTGTTCTCTTACATTGATAGTTTTCTATCTTTTACGAAATAAATAAAAAATAAACAGTCTTTTCTTTGGCAAGAAAAGAAGATAACAGTTCTCTAAACTTAGTTATTTTTTCTTTTAAATTATCTAAAAAATGGGCAACTTCCAGAAGAAAAAAAAACAAATTAAAGGTCTTTAAAGTTAGTGGGCTTTTATCACTCTTAAATTCGATAGCCCATAAAGATGTTGATTGAGATGTCCAAAACGACAACGTAGAAGGAAAAAAAATAAAAGAGTCAATGTCTCTTTCATCTTCCTCGCGAGAAAGCTGTTGCAGCCCTGCAATTCCTTCACCTCCTCCATGGATGGACCAGGTTTTGAATGGATCATTTGTAATCTCTCTATTTAAAGGGATCCTTATGTACTCAAAAGGAAGCCAATTGAGTAAATTAAAAGTATTCTAAGAAGAGAGTTTTCTCCTTTTTTAAATCAAGTGTGAGGCTTTGTCGTGTGAGTGAATCCACGATTAGCAACGTGAGTGATTTCATTACCCTTTGGTCAAGTGATTCCAGGTTCTATCCCTATAAAGACATAAGTGATTTCGTTCTTCCTGGTTAAGCAATTCACAGATTATCATCCCGCGTCTCTTCGAGACTCCTTTAGATTTTCTTCCCTGCATCAAGTGGTAATCAAATCAAATGAATAAATAATCAAACTTTTGTGGAGGGAATATATTGCAAGACCATTTCTTTTAATTTCCTTTTTCTCTTCCTCCACAAATATATAGTTGACCACTTCTAATTCCAAATACATAGCCAATTGACCAAATTGCCAATTTCCCCCGTATATAAACAATGAAAACCTCCCCTTTCATACACGAGGTGTAAAGGAGTTGCTTCAACTTTTTGAGAATTTTTTTGTTTGCTCAGAACTTTGATTACTAGTGACATCAATTCTCTCTCTATCTCACTAGTTACATCAAAAAGGTAAATACGCGTGTGCCGTGCCGCATGTCAACTTCTCTCTCTAGCTTCTTTGGCTCGTTGTGTCTCATAAACCAATTTAAAAGGTAATTATTAAAACCAAATCCAAAATTTGGACAAATTTGATTTGTTTTAAAGTTTTGATTTCATAATTTTATGTTTTGCTTATGTTTCTTAACTTTTTGCAGATAAAGTATTTGATCATCACCAACATGATGCCAATGTGCAAACAAATACAAACATTACATGTTCCTTTCTAGTGGCCATAATCATAAAATGGATGTGTTCAATCCCCGCCGGCAGAAGGAGAAGGTGGTGATCGTAATGGGGGCAACGGGGACCGGAAAATCAAGGCTCTCCATCGACCTAGCCACCTGTTTCCCGGCAGAAATCATAAACTCCGACAAAATGCAAGTCTACGAAGGCCTTGATATAGTCACCAACAAAATAACCAAAGAAGAGCAACGTGGTGTACCGCACCATTTGCTAGGGATACTAGATCCTAATGAAGATTTTACAGCCAGGGATTTTTGTGACCTAACCTCACTTGCCATTGAATCTGTTTTAGGCCGTGATCGGCTTCCAATCATCGTCGGAGGCTCCAACTCCTACATCGAGGCGTTAGTCGATGACCATGACTATAAATTTCGGTCCAAGTACGAATGTTGCTTTTTATGGGTAGATGTGTCTGTACCCGTTATGCACTCGTTCGTGTCAGGACGGGTTGACCGCATGGTTCAAAACGGAATGGTGGATGAGGCGAGAGAGTTCTTTGATCCCAATGCAGATTACATGAAAGGGATTCGAAGGGCAATTGGGGTCCCTGAATTCGATAAGTACTTCAGGTATGGGTCACTTTTGGATGAAGAAACTCGTGCCAGGTTACTACAGCAAGCAGTGGACGAAATCAAGGACAATACGTGCAAATTGGCATGCCGACAATTGGAGAAGATTCATAGACTTAGAAATATCAAAGGGTGGAATCTGCACCCGTTGGATGCCACAGAGGTGTTCCGAAAGCGCGGCAAGGAGGCCGATGAGGCCTGGGAGAAGCTTGTGTCGGGGCCAGGTGCTATGATCGTTGGCCAGTTTCTTTGCAATATGACAGCTGAGGTTCCTTCACATATTGGAAGTCTTAGGGTTCCTGCAGCACTTGCAGCCGCAAGTGCAACTCATTAGAGGCTTAGATATTATAATTTTCTTATGCAATATAACTTTTGGTTAATCTAATTTCATCATTGCAAAATAAAGAAAATAATATTGTCAGTGTCATGGACATTTCTTAAGTATTAATTTATTGTATCCTATCATTCCTATCATGCATGATATGATTATAGTTTTAATTTTAGCTTTCTTAATGATATTATTAAAGTGAGGGATGAGCAAAACTCTAAATCCTTAATGAAATAAATACCACAGCTTTGATCTTTTAATTTCAACAAAATCATCACGTAGTAAATCAACAAAGTCTAAAGTATTCTCTCTTTTCCCTCAAGTTTAATACCAATTGGCTCTTATTTAGAACTTCTTGTAACCGGAACACAAAGTAAAAAAAAAAAAGTAGGTTCATGGGTTCATTGATTAGTATACTTCAGGTGCTGGAAAGGTCGAGAGCATATTTGAAATGAACTTTGGCTATTCTCATCTCTCAACTCCTCTAGACTATATTCTTTCTTTTTCATCGAATTTATCCTTTCGAATGTGTATACAGTTTAACGTCCTTTTTTAGCAAGAAGAATTTGTCTTTAACTACATGTTAGTAGGTATTTGATCATGAAAAAGTAGGGTCAATTATGATGATTTTTCAGGTACAACCTAAGTATGTGCTCCGTACACATGTCATACCCTCATATCACTTTAGTTTTTGTCATGCATTGCTTTATAGAATCAGAATCTTGACATGATAAGGATGGATAATAATATGGCTTACGATAATAAAGTTGTTAGGTGAAACGATATAAATAAAATTAAAATTAACGTGTCACCAATAGTATTCCGATGCTCGTCAAACTAAGATAATTAAGTTAATATAATTGGTTTTTGGATATGATTTCTTGATAAGAAATCAAAAGCATAGCTAATTGAATGCGAATAGACGATATTTCTTCTCATAAAAAGCAACCACATAAAATAGTTGAAACACTTAGGACTTTGCTTTCTTTTCACGCATCACACACACAAAACCCTTCGTCGATTAGTTTGCACGAATGAAGATTTTTTCCGGATCTTTTTTGTGAAGATTTTGAAGATTCTTCAATTACGTTCGTTCATCGTGCATCGTGTAGTAAAAAATTATTGTAATTTTTTTTATTTAAAATTGAATATAAACTGTATTTGACGAAAACTAACCGCACGATATACGATGAACATACGTGATTTGAGGATCTCCGGAATCCGTACAAAGAGGATCCGGAGAGGTTCCTCATTCAGTTGCAAGTATGCAGTGTGGAGCATGATATATAAGGAACAAGGATATTCTCTGAATCAGGGACGAAGCCAGAGCTTTGTGTGAATGGGGGCATCCTCAAACAACAAAGTCATAATTAAAAAGCTCAAAAATTTACTAAACACAATACTTATATATTAATCCAAAAACTTTTTCATACAACAATCCCTTACAATATCCCTCGACGCGTTTTCATGTTCTGAAAGCGTTGCATGACAACATCATTACCAATACCATCAAATATCTCTCTCTTTATAAAAATAATCATGTTATCATTCATCCATTGACCTTCCATCCGATTTCTCAATTGATTCTTCAAAATTTTCATGGCCGGAAATGCTCTTTCAACAGTTGCAGTAGCAATTGAAAGAGTTAGTGCTAATGTCACAAGCAAGTAAACCAGCGAATACACCTTGTGTTTTTTGCATTGAACCATTTTTTTTGCAAGATCTCAAATCTCTTTTAAACCTGAAAACTCAATGCTAGACCGCATATCCACAATGTAAGTCTCAAGTTGAATCTTAAGTATCACTAGCTCATTCATAGAGAAGTTTTTAGGATAAAATTGGGCAAGATGCAATAGCTTTTGGCTATCAAAAGCAGAGAAGGAGTCAGCTAGACATAAACATGCCAAACAAAGAAGTAACTCAGTGTTGGTCTCATTGAAACAATTATTTAGTTCTTGAAGCTGCCAATCCAAAACAACATAAAATATCCCAACACAATAATGATGCATATTTGTGACTGCTTGTGCTTTTCGTTGCCCTCGCCTTCGAGAAAGAAACATATCATCAATATTAGGCACATCAATATCATGTTCAAGACAAAATTCTGAGACTTCACTAAGTAAAGAATCCCAACCACTTTTCCTCATTATCTCCAACCTTTGCTTACAAACTCCAACCAACTTCATGGCATTTACAATATCCTGATCCTTCCTTTGCAATGCTTGTGACAATTCATTGGTTATTCCTAGTATATCTTTCATCAAGTGTAGATTAAACAAAAAATCAAATGATAGCATGGAATCCATTAAATTATTCGCTTCACATCTTTGTTGAGAGCTTACTCCATCATTTGCTATTACTTCAAGTACATCAAGTTGGATGAAAATATAGTCATAATACTTACTAAAGTACCAAAGTGTGAATCCCAATGTGATTCTCCAGCATGTTTCAAAGTAGTTTCTTGATTTTTGCCTTTCCCACTTGTAAACTCACCACTGTTAAGTGCTTCAATAACTGCAATAGATTGCTTCTCTCGAAGAATATCACAACGCTTTGATGAAGCTTGAACAACATTTACCAAAATAGTAACTATACTAAAGAGAGACTCAATTTGGATGTTCTTCTTTGCCACAACTACAAGAGCTAATTGAAGTTGATGTGCAAAGCAATGAATATAATAGGCACAACCACTTTCTTTCATAATAAGAGCTTTAAGACCATTGAACTCACCTTGCATATTGCTGGCCCCATCTTAACCTTGCCCACGCAACCTAGACATGCTCAATTTATGCCTAGAAAATACCTCATAAATGGTTTCCTTGAGTGAAAGAGTAGCGGTACTAGTAACATGCTCAATGTCAATAAAACGCTCAACGACATGCCCATTCTTGTTCACATAACGCAATGCAATAACCATTTGTTCCTTCGTTGATACGTCGCGAGATTCATCAATCAAAATAGAGAACAACGAAGTGCATAAGAGTCTTGATGGTCTCATTTGCATAAGCATTTACAATGTCTTTTTGAATATTTGGTGATGTCAATTTATGATTCTCCGGAGCATTTTTCAAAGTAACGGCTTTCACATCCTCATTGTGGTCGGCAAGAAACTGTAGAAGCTCAAGAAAGTTTCCATGGTTGCTTGAATGTTCAAATTCATCATTACCACGAAATGCAGGCCCTTGTCTCAAAAGAAATCGACAACAATCAATTGATGAATTCAACCGAGCTCTATATTCGAGCTTCATCATGAGTTTTAGAGAAAAAAGATTGGATATGTTGCTTTTGACTCCTTAAAGCTTCAAAACTACTCCATGCTTGATTGTGTGCACTATTGACGCCTCCAATATGAGTTAGAAGTCTTTCTTTCTTCTTCCAGTTAGAAAATCCTTCACCAACAAAGAAATCACCACCTGCTTGTTCTCCAATATTTGGTTTAAAAAGGTAGCAACACAGACAAAAGGCAACATCTTTTTCCACACTATATTCCAACCAAGTAGGAAAATCATCAAACCAAGCAGGGTTGAATCGTCTTTGCGTGTCTCCATATTTCTTGTAAGGAAAATTATTGGTTTTAGGTTGTTGAGGACCAGCTAGCACATACGCTCTTCGTACTTGATCTCAAATATTAGGATTGTAATCCAAAATTCGAATTCGCTTACTAGGATCTGATGGAAGATTTGATAAGATAAATTATGTACTATCTTGTCCCCGAGTATCATTATTTTTCTCAATAACTGGGGATGGTGGCACTGGTATTTTTTTGAAAAACCTCTCCATGATGTTTCAGTCTGCAAAGTCAATCATATTGATACCAATAACATATAAGGTTCATACGTAATTTGTAGAATTTATAGAATAAAATTCTCAATAAAATTCTTAGACTCTTGATCCTAGAGTATACTATACTAATATGCCTAATAACTAATCCAAATCCAACCAAGGCAACAATTCAATTAACCAATATGGCAATACCAACAAGCATACAAATTATTTAACAAATAAACATTTAATTCAACTAATCATATGAATAAATGTATACCCATATTCATAGAATTCGTAATTTCATAATTTCATTCATCAATAATCATAGAATTCATATCAATAATCAATAATCAATAACCAATAACCATTTACCATATGATTCTATATTTCTATACCAATTAAACAAAAATTCGTCTTCAATAATTAATTAGGGTTAAGGATTATAGATTTAGGAATTAAAATTTTTACCTAAATATATATATATGTCAGCTAGAGAGTGGTTGGCTGGAGTGGCTGGTTGCTGGCATGGTTGGGAACATCACATTCCTCTTGTTCCATTCCGTTTCAAGATGTTGGGAATTTATGGGAAGAGAGCAGCACCTCGCTGCTCTCTGATTGGCAAGGGATATAAAAAGGAAAAGGAGAGATGGGAATTAGGGAATGGGGGTGGACTGTGGGGACAAGCAGTCCCCCCTATAACATACTTTTTAAAATAAAAATAAAAAAAACTTATACGAAATGACGCCGTTTCATTTACTTTTTTTTCTTTTTATTTTTATTTTTTTTAACCATAACCAAAACGAACCAGAACCAAAACAACATCGTTTTGGCCTGGATTACAAAAAAAAAAAAAAATATATATATATATATATAAGACCCAGCTTTGCTTCTGCAGAACCAGATCAGTTCAGTGGGGGCTCTGCTGCTGCAAAACCAGATCAGTTTGAGCAGCATGCCAGCATCAGAAAAATCTCAGTGGGGGCATCCGCCCCCTAGGCCCATGGTAGCTCTGCCCTTGCTCTGAATCCTTTTTGTGGGAATCTGGATGATCAATTAATCATGTATGTTCATCGTATATCGTGCGGTCATAAATCATTTTAAATTTAAAATTAAATATAAATAGTACCTAACGAAAACTAACCGCACAATATACGATGAACGAACACGATTGATTGATCATTCGAATCCCCACAAAGAGGATATGGAGAGGAACCTTGTTCACGTACAAGTTCTAAATGATAAGACAGATGCAGTGCCCCACCCTTGTCCCAGACTCCAAAATAATAAATGAGAAAGGTGCTAGCAACTTTCTACTTAGCTTTTTTCGGTCTATATTTTTGACAATCCTGAACAATACTTAGCTATTTAAAGATGAATATGAACTCTTATTCAAAATTTCTCAAAATGATTTGTTGTCAATTTATAGAACTTCGTGTTTATAATTAGAATCGTTCAAATTATAAATCACCCCTTAAAGATCGTCTCTACAAAAAAATCAATTAAAAATAAGGTCATTTAGTCATCAAATTGTTTGAAAACGAATGAATGATATTGGTAAAAGTATTACGAATCGTCTATGTATTTGCTACAATAGATTGACTAAACGACCTTAGTTTTAATTTATTTTTTTGCATAAATGATCTTTACAGTGTGATTTATAGTATGAACGGTTCTAATCATTAGCACAAATCTCTGTGATTAAAATACTAAGAGTTTTGAGTAGGAGCTCCTACTCATTTTTGAGTAACCAAATATTGTTTATTTTTTATTTAAAATGTTGTTTCATGATCGAAAATATATAGGTCATTTTTTAAGATGAATTATTAAAAAAATAATCAAAAGTAGAAATTACTTTACTACTCGATTCACATTATCAAAATTTGATGTAGAGCAAATAGCTGAAACGATCAAAGAACATGTGAGAAGGCGTAATGGCGGCAAGACCCAAACATTGCATGTTGGAGCTACGTTCGATTTGAGCCCACAACTCGCTGTAACAACAAGATGAGCGCTTTGTCCTGACGCATGGCCATTTTTTTGCCAAGTTCGCTTGTTTAATGGGAGTTTTTAGGACATGTAGCTATTTTGTTATTTGTTTAATTCGTTTTTTATTTGTACTCCTAGATAACCTAGGATTGATCTCTAAAGGTGCAGGGTTGTAATCTTTCATATCGTTCATAAGTTAACTATGAGGCTTTTCCCACTTCATGATGAATTCCAATTTGGTAGCGTGGTGGATTCTAACTTAAGGCATTTCATTCAATTTCCTAGCTATTAATTATATCATGCTGCTGCATCAAAATTCATTGTTTTAAGGAAAATATATAGTTCGTTTATTAATAATTGAATAATCGTTATTCGATTAAGAGATTTTAGATTTAGTTAATATTTTGTAAAAATTGTCTTTAAAGATTGATTTAGAAATAAACTGTTCGAATCACAACGTGAAATTGCAAGATCGAGAAGATAACATGAAAAAGTTCAAACTACGAAGATCTCTAACATTCCCTAATAAGTATATAAAAACCTTGTTCTGCAAACTAGTTGTTCAAGTCCAATTTAATTAGACAAAATTCATGGTCGATGTTTGGTGCTCAGGGATACTTTGTCTCAAGCTCGTACGTACATAGATCATAATATACATGACTCAAATCTCAATCTTGTTACCTGTCCATTTTGTCCACTACTCAAAGCTCACCATTTTGTCCATTTTGTCCACTACTCAAATCTCAATCTTGTTATCTGTCCATTTTGTTACCTGTCCATTTTGTCCACTACTCAAATCTCAATCTTGTTACCTGTCCATCTTGTTACCCTAATGCATCACTTTGGCCAGGCTCACCATTTTTGTCCAACACTCAAAACCCTAATCTAGTTTGTTCTCATTAATTACTTACTGTTTTATGGTAAACTTGCCCAGATGGGCGGGCCTCTTGTGTTCTGTATTGTAGTTGTAGAGGTACAAGAAGCATGAGAACATAGTCCCACAAGTGGCTTTGGGTTTTTTAGCTTTTGTTTTTGTGTGCCTATAGATATTATACAAAAGTAATAGATTGTTGACGGTATGAATTTCACGAGAGTATAAAATTTTACATGGTTCATATTTGTAATGAATTTTATAATGAAATTTCAATTTTCTTTATTAATATAACACGTGTATTATTGTAATCTTTTACATATCAATGATACAATTACAAATGAAGAGAAACTTTTGCATGTTGTATTATTAGCATGAAAGATTCTGATAACTTGCTGCCCTGTCATGTCGTTTGTTTTTCTTGGATTTCTGACCCAAAAAGGAAAATACTAAAACCACGAAAATGGAAACAAATTATAGATATTCGGAAACCACTCACTAGCTGTTGTCATTTTTATGCACGATGCGCGATGCATGGTGCTGCATTATTCTGGTTCTTATTCATCAAGCACACCCAGCTGGAAAATGAAATGCTTAGGACCCACTTAGGAAAATACCCACAGCACAACAAGAAGACAAAATGGACCGATCGATTACTTAAAAAGAAAACATACCTTATTGCAACTGTATGCAATCATGTGTTTATCTATTTCATATTTCTGTGACATCCATTGTCTCTCAAATTTCGACCGAAATAACTAGCTCGGTTCCAACAAAGTCAAAACGCTTTCTCACCAGATTTAAACAATCATGTATTATGTCTCTTATCACATGAATATTCATCGGTGACATCTAAAAATTTCTTCTACTTGAGCTATAATATGTCCAAACAAAGTCAATTTATACCTATATGTAGATGTAAGATTCTATTCTTGTTAGCCTTTTTGCAAGGAAAAAATAATGGTTATGTCCTTTCATATACAAAAAGCTATATCTTTGTGTTTGGACCTAAAATTACACCATCGATCCGAGTAATTAAGGTCGTTAAATGAGCATAATTTTAAACCGTTGAATGACAAAGAGGTTGAAATGATTTTCAATTATTAATGAAAAATAATATTATGATTTTAATTATGATATTATCTCTTAATATATATATATATATATATATATATATATATTAGGATATCTCAACCTAATATTAGGTATATCCAGTTGGTTGTTTTGAAAAGAGATTATATGATCCGTCTTCAAAGGATTGTTCGAATGTCAAAGGATTGCACGAAGACATTCGAATGGGCTCATCGTATCAAAGCCCCAGGTGCATGCAATCTTCTACGTGGCTAATTATTATCAAAACCAAGTCTTATCCCTTCAAATCCTATCTCTTGTATTGAAGTGGGTGGTACAATTCAAATTGGTTTGGAATTCATTGACGTGTTGGAGTGGATGGGGTTGTGGCACGTGACTTTATCTTGAGATATGGTGATTATATTTCATCAATTACAGTTACTTTTCAGAGTTTAATTTGGTGAAGGATACATGGTCTTCGTCATGGGAAATGTGCATGATGGATTCAATTGGTGAAGTGATTTGATGGAATTATGATGATGAGATTGTTGGAAAATAATAGATTTTGGATTTGGGCTCAGCCCCTTAGAATTAGGTTTTGTTAGAGATTAGGGTTAGTTTATTATAAATAAAGTGTTTTGTTATTCATTAAAGAATAAGTTAGTCACGATATAACCTCTTATGATTTTTGCAGCCGTTCAGACATTCTCATTTGTTTAATAATATTCTTATTATTTTGTAGTCTTGTTTGTTTCTCACTTTAATATTCAATTTGGTATTAGTGCAAGTTCAATCCTTCGGGATTTGATCTACTTTGGTTGTTATCAGTTTCATCTAGTATGTTGCTTCTGTCATGTTGTTGTCGTCATTTGGGTTTAGTTTAATATTAGAAAAGAAAAAAAATTGATGAAGCGTTGTCGTGCTTCGCCGTTTCCCGCATCAGATCACCACCAAGTCGCGCCTGCAAGCACGCCGTCACAACACCATCCACTATTGCTAAATCATCACCGTTGCACTACTGACCCGTAGTCATTCCTGCTTGATCACCCTGCACTTGCTCGCACCCACAAGCCACCACTAACCTAGGAATCCGATGAATCCACCACATTTGCACTGCCTCCTGGACTCACTGCCGCACAAAACCAAGAAACATGCTGCTGTTACTACACTCGCATCAACCCCACACCATGCCGCCAGCAACCTGAAGAATATTGAACCCGTAGGTTACCCCCGCTGATTCGCACCATCGTTCGAACTGCCGCCAGCCTGAACCACATCTCCACAATCTCGCATCATACCACCATAGTCTAGCGTCTGCCTGAAGTTCCCAGTACCTGACCTGATTGTCGGTACGACCCATGCTAGTACAAGACCATCGTTGCTTCACCATATCTGACTATGTTAGGGTTTGACAGCTCTAGAACTTAATAAGTTGGGCCATTGTTTGTCTATTGGGCTACTTTGTTGGATTGGACCGATAAAATGGGCTAAGTAGATAAGGGTGCCTATATTGGGTTGTTAGATTTTTTGTATGAAGTATTCGATTTGTTTGAAGTATGATGTTGCCTGCTTGGTAATGACTCAAGTGCTTGGATTAGTGACTACCCGAGTGATTATTGTCGAAGTTTCTGTTTTCTTGTTTGTTGTCGTTAGGTTATAGGAATCTCATCGTTAAGTGACGGGCTCCATACTTCCAACATATGTTTACTGAAATCTGTATTTGTTAGCATTAGTGGCTGTCCACTTGTAGCGGATCTTGTTTGCATACCTACCTGTCTGCTTGTAGAAGAGCTTGTCTGTCTGTCCGTGTTGCGAAGCCTGCCTGTCTATTTGTCACCATTGCGAAGCCTGCTTGTCTGTCCTCGTTGCCGAGCCTGCCTGTCTGTTTGACTAACAAAACGTGCATCCACATCTACTTGTTGGCAAACTCATGTTGTTTACCGCTATGAGTTTGATGGAGGGTGTTGGAAAATAATAGATTTAGGATTTGGGCTTAGCCCATTAGAATTAGGTTTAGTTAAAGATTAGGGTTATTTTATTATAAATAGAGAGTTTTGTTATTCATTAGAGAATAAGTTAGTCACAATGTAGCATCTTAGGGTTTTTGTAGCCGTTCCAGCATTCTCGTTTATTTAATAATATTCTTATTATTTTGTAGTCTTGTTTGTTCCGCACTCTGATATTCCATTGAGATAAGAAACCTAGGTAAGCTAGGCTTTTGGTCATGATGGGATAAGCCTAGATAGGTTTTTATTTTGATTGAAAAGTCAGCCATCTGGAAGATAGGCTTTAGTCTATGCCACAAATCAGTCTTTCATTTTATGAGTTTGAGTTTCAATTGGTTTCTACGAAATTATCAGGCTGTGCTAAGCAAAAAATATAGATGCTATAAATACAGAGTCGTAGGCAACATTGAAACCCCCTCCAATTCAACAACTTGAGATTTTATCCTTCTTCCCTTTCTTCTTGCCAACACATCTTCAGTTTGGATAAACAACACTGTGAAGGCAACCAGCGACATCTTCAGTTTGGATAAACAACACTGGAAGCACTGCTTCGAGACCGGTTGGTTATTTATCCAAGTCTCGGTCGATAAGGATTTTCGAGTCCTAGTTGGTATAGGTCATCTCATCAGCTTTCTCGGCAAAGTGAGGTGTTACAGGTTACTAGGCTTAGCACGTTAAGCGCTGAGTTGTTTTATGATTGGATATTCACAAGTACACTTTAGAGTTCGACGTTCCGACGACCGAACCACATTTACCATCAAGACATACATCTCTTTCTAGTATTTGTGTCCATATAGTCTGGTGTCAGTTCGACATGTTTATACTCTCACGAATATAATCACCGTAACCGAACTCGACGCCGATGATTTGTGAACTTCACATAACTAGCAACCTTGTCTTCAGGCTCTAGAACCCAAAAGCCGAGACTTTTTCCTTCCTCGACTGCAGTCACAAGATCAAGAAGTCAGCAGCGCGCTCAACACGACATCAGCATGTTTTACTCCCCGACCAAGCTTGACCGTCGAGTTGGCATGCCCCTCACATAACCAAAGGACGTAGTTAACTCATTAGTTACTCGGCCTGCGCGCCTCGTAAACTTGGTAGTTTTTAAAGTCAACACGTTGATAACAATTTCAACTTTTTAATTATAAGATCGCATTTACGTACACGTTTTGGCTCACAATGGTCCCCCTCGTACGGAAGTTTTAAAGTTTGTAAGTGTGGTATCTGGTCAATGTAGATTTCAATATTTAAATGCAGAGCATATTGTTGCATAAAATTCATAGAAGAAACAAAAAAAAGCAAGGAATGAAGTTTTGGGTGAAAAGGGAGGAAAAACTGTCACATATTCAGAGAGACGACTCATTGATCCACTCCTAATCATACTGATAATATCAAAATTTAACCACCTATTACTAGGTGTTGAGTTTTATCATAAAATATCTATATATATTAGAAGTGAAATTATACACATATATATTTTATTTTATTTTCTCAGTTCTCCGACGTGAAACTTATATTCAACAAGAACGAGTATATTGATACCCTCCAATACAACCAGTTTGTATATATAGTCAATTATTCTTTCTGGAAAATAAAGTTAAATTTCAAATAAACTCTCTTCAACCAAGTCACCATCTTTTAGATTGGAATATTTTATTATTGGGGGTGTTATCAGCATATATACAATCTCCATTTTCTACTCTTGTCGCTTTTGCAGACACTTGGAAACTTTTCATTCATAGAGCCTAAGATATATCATATATTATCTTAGATTCTACAATTGTATGAGCAAGAAGAAAACCCTAATTTATATCTCAGGACAAGAGAACCCCAGTGGTTGGGGTAAATTTTAAACCCGTATTTCGCATAGCTAATTTTGGATTCGATTCTTGATGCTGGTAAACCACACGATAGTATTCATGAGAAGGTGAAATGTGTCTATGAATTTTTCCGGCCTCCAAAAGGGTCAATTGATGTGGCTTTGCCACTAATCGATCCTTTAAAAATATAAAAATAAAATTTATACCTCATTTCTTGTTTGATTTATGAACTCTTGGATTCATGACTATATTACTTTATCTTGAGATAAATGAATCTCTCTTGCAACAAAAATAAAAATAAAGTAACAAATAATCATATTCATATCTTATGCAACGTATAAACGTGTGGTGAGTAAGTTGGATCTAATATCATATTAATTAGATCAGGTCATTAAAGTAAACGAAAAATTATTTGATAGCGTATGAAAAGACTAGAGATCGCATCAACTTTTACGTGAGAAGCTTTACTTTTCTAACGTGGGATTCATTTCACAACATGAAAACCGTTGCATCACTTCCCGAACAAAAACTAGGGCTGTTTTTTTTTTTTTTTTTTTTTTTTTTTTTGGTTTAAAAAAAAAAAAAGAAAAAAGAAAAAAGAGGAACAAGTGATGGCGAACCACGGTTATCCATCCCTTCCGAACCTGAAGAAGGCTAGTTGAAAATTGCACTCTACTTGTGACCACAATCAAGCAGATTCACAACTTACAAGACATTTTAATCCTATACCTCCCGTTTTTTCCTTTAGGCAATGTGTCCGCACCTTTCCATTCAGTCACTTGTTGTGGTTAAACAACTAGGGGTGCTTGTCTGCCCACAAAAAACGTAGCCAACCCGCATCTAAATGTAAAGCTTTAGTTCTGTGAGAATCATATTCTCAACGGTAAAATTGTTGCATCACATCCGACACGAAAACTGAATCAATTAGGGGTGCTCGTCGGTTCAAAAAATCTAGCCAATCCACATTTGATCGATCCAAGATAGATTGGATTGTGGATTTTCAATCCAAACCAATCCAATCCATTTCATATAATTGGATTGGTTTGGATTGGCCGTCGAGTTTTAATAGTGGAAAATATATTTCATCAAATGTGAAACAACTGTAGTAAAGTCTAATTCAACCGCAAGTTTTATGAATTGGAATGAAAACATAATAAGCAGTTAAATAAACAACACCAAACCTCATGTAACACCAAATATAAACAAGGAGTGTAAATAATTTTTTTCGTACGCTGATAAGTAAATACGCTTTATTCTTCATATCTTTATCCTGATCGGGGTTCCGCACGTGTAGGTAACGGTGCAAGTTTCTCCGATAACCACGGAGTACACATGAGCAGGCCTAACGAGGAAGTTAGGCAGGTGAACCAGCAGCTCACACACACATTGATTATCCAGCTGGGTTAACCACCTACAACAATTATCTTCTGCAGGTATGGATTCATGCACATGATGCCTGTGCCTATGATGGACATGTCTATGCCTGTGATTATGTCCGTGTCCATGGCCATGGCCATGGTCATGTTGCTCTTCCTGTCCATCATCATTGGGAGAAGGGGGAGGAGGGGAGGGGGGTGTTGGAGGGGGCATCGGAGCAAAGGGGAGTATCGAGCAAGCATAGTTAGCAAGGGTAAACTGTGATGCACAGAAAGGGCGGGCAGGTGGGAATAGAAGCTGCGCCTCCATCTTCGGCAGGAAGAGTAGGGAAGCTGCAAACAAGGTTAAAGTAAGAATCTTGACTCTCCCCATGACCATTTCAGCTATCTTCTTCTTCTGCTATCACATGTGATGTGAAAGAGAAGAAATATGGATGGGTTTTAGGTGTTTCTGCTAATCCGTCTATTTATACACTGTCGTGGTTTCGTAAGGTTCTTGTTTTCTTAGTTGTTAGGCTCTCTTTGTGGGTAATAATTATAACAATTATACTAATTAAAAAAGTAATGGAGATTACCAAAGGAATGAGCTTCAGGTTCTGAATGGTTTACTGATTCCCATTCATTTGGTGTGAAGACTCTGTTTGTGTTAGGTGACGTGCAAACTCTCTCCCAAATGGTGTTTCCACAACCGACCTTGCTCCTACCAAACTGCAAGAACAGAAATTACATTATTTGAAAATTGTTAAAGATTTATCTTTTAGTCGTAATTCAATCTGATGTTTGCCCTGTCATTGCTCCGACCTTTCTACCATTGCCAAGACAATCTGACGTGTCATTGCCCTGTAAATTTAGCAGACATCAGTAATATAAACACTACCATCCTATTTGATCACAACATAGAGATCATGAAATATGTAAGAATCCAATACAAGGCCATCATGCCCCCGGTTTGCAGAATCATTTCAAAGAAATGAAACAGTTTCAGCTAAAGCTCAAATTGAACCTCCAGTTCATTACGGAAGGCCATCCAAAAGCAATGCAGAATAGGAAAGCTCATAAGTATATCAATTCAATTACGATTGGTAAACGGAGTAGCATTCATTTGAATGGGGGTATAAACTAACCGATGCTCTGAACAGAAGCAAATTCATCATAACCATTTTCAGTGGATATTCCCTTTAAAAGTTACTTGTCAGAAGGTGTTCATTGTCTAAGAAATCAATCACCAGCATTAATACACCGATACTATAGTTGCACTTTGACTGCACAATAATAAGGTCACCTTTTGCTAAAATTGTGTCATATTGTGAATACGATAAGTTGGGACGGAACTGAATGTGAGAAACACATTAAGCATGAGTCCAACTGTCCATGAAAGTCACATAATTATCACCATCGTTTTTATGTTATATCAATCATGCACTTTACGAGCAAGCATCACAAATTGTCATAGTGACAGTCACATAGGCGAACTTCAAAAATGGGGATGCTAAAAAGATGAATATTTTCACCGTTAACTATCACCGTTTTATAATTTATCAATTACACAAATCACCAACAAGCATCACAACGGTCTTAGGATTCCATATATAATTTCAATTTCATGAATTGTTGTAAAGTCCAATAAAAAGAAACACGAATACAATATGGAACCAAAAAAACTAGTTTCATCCTCCATTAAAGATATTCAGGTACAGCAAGAATCGCTACAAAATTGAGATGAATGTGGTGGATTACAAATTCAATAATCCCACACAACCAAGATCATCTGATACTTTCAACACGATTTGCAGCTCAACATCGATACATATTATTGATTAAGAATCATTACCTGTCATCATTTCCTTGTCCTTCTCAACCTCTTCCCTTTGCAACCGCAACTGCTCTCGTCTCTCCCTCCATCCCTCCTCCAATAGCTCTGTAAATTTGTCCTTTATCTCTAGCAATGGATCCCGGTCAATCAACTGATCATCCTTGTACGCTTCCCTCAGCACAGCCGTCTTAATCCCTCCCTTCAATGACAGATAGAATATCCCCGCATGCCTTGTGAACACATTCGAGAAAGCATTCGAAAATCTATACTCGTCACTAAATTTCCCCAATATCGGCACAGGAATCCTCTTAAATAAAGACAGTGACAACAACTCATGAAAAACTCCAACCGTCCTCTTCTCCATTTCCTGCGAAGCTTGATCCAATTTCGATACATCCTCATACGGAGAAATGTAATCCATTTCCACCCAATCCCTAACCCACTCCCTCATTTCCTTCTTCAAGAAAAATCCTGAAGGCAGCCTATAGTTAAAATTAGGCCGAACCCGAATCCCTGTCAAATTCGATTCCTCTTCTGCCCTCCTCTCAATCACTGATTTCGCAAACTCGGGGTTCCACGAAACCAATTCCAGATAACAATTCTCCTCTCCGGGGCACCCAAGTATCCGAAAATACTGCGGATACCTGGGCACCAAGCTAACCAAGAAATCGTTCGGAAACCCGAATTCCCTCTTCACATGAACCAATTTATCAACACTAACAACCCTATCCTTACACATCATCAGCAATTTACACAATTTCGACACAATCAACGGCTCATTTTCCTTAAAAATCCTCTCCTCCTCCTCGAGAAACATCCTTAACCTATCGCCAAATCGAAGAAACTGAACCGGTTCCGATTTGGGTTTAATCCTATCATAGTAAACATCGAACAAACCTGGGTTTCTGCTAAGAAAGGTCTTGACTTTGATGTTGAGCCGCAGCCTCTCGCGCCGTTTTTCGAGGTACCGGAGCGGGATTACCCAACCCGGTTCGTTGAGGACCTCCTTGACGACGCGGGCGCAGAGCTTGTAGGGCTTGTCGTTTTCGATTGCCTGGTCGAGCTTCCGGTCCTTGCGCCATACGACTTTGAGGCTCGAGATTGATCGCGATTGGAGGTGGGTTGCTGGGTGGGTGCTGGGTGTGAGAGTGGGTATGCGGGTGTGCAGATAGGAACAGATTGTTCGGGTTTTGGAGAGCATAGCTGCAATCGGACACCGAGCTGACTCAGTCACGGGACACAGTGAGAGAGGGAGGGGCAAATTTCAGGGTTTCTGTAGCAATGACAAGAGATGAGTGCGGGGCATTTCCGTCTGCGTGTCAAAAATGTAATAATGCAAACATAGCAGGGGTAAAGCAGGAACCACACCGTGCTTATGACCAGTCGCGCTTACAGCAGCAAGTCAAAGACCGATAGTCCGATTCGATTCGGACTCTCTGACTCCCTCCCGATGCCGCTTCCGCCGATCGCCCTAGCAACCTAATCTAGCCGCCGAATACGACGGCGAAAATGATGTCGTGGAACGGCGCCAGGGACCTGGTGATGACTTTGGACGACATCCCGTTCGGGACGGGGTCGTGGTATCTCTACGCCGGCGTCTCGTGCCTGCTCGTCCTCTTCGCCGGGATCATGTCCGGCCTCACCTTGGGATTGATGTCGCTCAACCTCGTCGACCTCGAAATCCTCCAGCGCAGCGGTAGCTCCACCGAGAAGAAGCAAGCCGGTCGGTTTTTTGGAAAATTTAGATTGGATTAACGAATTGGTGTTTAATTATACTTAATTGAGCTTAATTATGTGATTAGTTTTGGTGGTTTGATGTTGATCCGTCACTGTACGCAGCTAAGATACTGCCCGTTGTGCAAAAGCAGCACCAGCTTTTGGTCACTCTGCTTCTCTGCAATGCTTGTGCTATGGAGGTACTTTAATAGTTTAATTTAATGATAATTTATGCGTTTTGGGTTTAGCAACGAACATTGATTTCCATTAAGTTTAAATTTCGAGATTTGTGTAATAGATAAAACATTGATTTCCGTTAGATAAGTTTAAATTTCGAGATTTGTATGATTGGTAGATTAAGTCCCACTAATTTAACCGCAATCGAATTTTGCTTGTGCAGGCGCTTCCTTTATACCTTGATAAAATCTTTCACCCAGTTGTTGCTGTTGTGCTGTCTGTAACTTTTGTTCTGTTATTCGGAGAGGTACGGGCCTTTCCGGGTTGTTATTAATTATTGGACTGCAGATGGATAGAGTGTTTAGTGTTATATGGGACTGTGACTGACTTATGCCTTTTCATGTTGGACTAGGTTATTCCACAATCTATATGCTCAAGATATGGACTTTCGGTTGGTGCCAATTTTGTTTGGCTTGTTCGCATTCTTATGGTCATCTGTTATCCGATTGCATACCCAATTGCAAAGGTATGTAATTATAGTTTGTACTGGATGGAATTTCATTTTGTTTTCAAGTTACTAACTTTTATAGTCATCTGCTTAATTAAATTGCTTTTTGCGGTTATGCGACACAGTTAAGATATCACATCAACGCTGAGACGAGTTCTTATTAAGCAATGATGTTTTAATACCATACTCGTTATAATTTTCATATTTGGATCACAAAGTATGTATCCTGTTTTAGTAAAAACATAGTATGGACGGAAGTTCAATATGTTTCAGATTCGAATATTGATATTATAGCTTTTATGTGTGATCCATTGTTTCAGGTTCTTGATAAAGTACTTGGACATAGTGATGATTTGTTTAGGCGAGCTCAGTTGAAGGCCCTCGTCTCTATTCATGGCCAAGAGGTAAGCTGTTTAGGTTGTAAGTGCGTACGACATCGCTTGCATTTGTCCACAGTTTGTTCCTGGCTACTAGCTGCTGAATTTCCACAACAGTTACAGTTTTCCGGATTCAAATTGTTTTCTGTTTTTCTTGACTTGTTATTTCTATCCATTTTAGGCTGGTAAGGGAGGTGAACTCACGCATGATGAGACAACGATCATCAGCGGAGCCCTGGATTTAACTGAAAAGGTACCCAATGTCTTCAGATGTATTTAAGCTTTGATTTGTCATTGTACCATATGTCATGGAAAATTTATGGGACGTTGCAGAGCAATTTGAGGGAAGATAATTTGACTGTATACGGCATTTCCAATCTTTTATAGTGTTATTTCATGTACATGTTCCTGAGTTCTCTATTATTTACCAATTTTCTCGCTTTCTATGTGCATTTTTTATCTTGTTACTGTATTTCTGATACTTGTTCCCAAACTATTTTGATGCTTCCTGGTTGTTTTATTTTTAGTTACAATTTTCAGGCTTCTGCATGCCTTTTAAGTAATTGAGATAGCACCAAAAACCACGTCTGCGTGTTGCATTTTCTCCAATCTGCAAAGGATTCATAATACTAAAGTTTCTTTTGTTGTCCAGACCGCAGAGGAAGCTATGACACCTATTGAATCAACATTTTCCTTGGATGTTAATTCAAACTTTGACTGGTGTGTTTGCCTTCAGACTCTTCTACATATTCTTTATATTCTTTATTTGGTGCATTTTTTTGTGACATTGAAATTGCAGTGACATCTCTTGATTGTACTTTTTCTTCTTCTTCTTGTATTTCTGCTATTTTGGGCTGAATAGAGTAGAAACTAGGTATTGAGAAGGAATTGTGAGGATCATCTGGTAGTAATAGAGATGGGGCTTGGTCTTCTTTGTGTTTTTTGTTGTAGAGGGAAAGATTCATTTTTAAACTGATGTCTGTCTCCTAATGCAGGGAAGCAATTGGGAAAATTCTTGCACGAGGCCATAGTCGAGTCCCTGTCTATTATGAAAATCCGAAAAACATTATCGGCCTCCTTCTGGTGAGTGTGAAAACTTCTGCCTGTTGATTCCTGCCATTGATGACAGCTAATTATAGAATTGGTATGTCACAGCTGATTGTAGCACTCGCAAGTCATTTGTAGACTTATTTATTTATTTATTTATTCTGTAATGGACTTAGGTGAAAAGTCTTCTCACAGTACGAGCTGAAGCAGAGATTCCAGTCAGTGCCGTTTCAATTCGAAGAATGCCTAGGTTTGTCATTTTTTTTCTCCATATTATCTTTTATGCATATATCTACGTCTGTTGTATGTGGGAAAACTTTAAATACGTATGCATGGATATCCCAGGGTTCCTGCAGATATGCCGCTGTATGATATACTTAATGAGTTTCAAAAAGGAAGCAGTCACCTGGCAGCTGTAGTGAAGAGCAAAGGAAAGAGCAACCTTCTGGCAATTCCTGACATAGAGAATTTCGAGGATAAACTGGCAAATTTAAAATCTCAACCAGCTGCCTCGTTGCCAACCAAGCAAGATGAAAAATCAGGGAGTGTTTCTCTTGACATAGATAAAGCTCCAAGGTCTCTGACAAACAAGCCAACCATTCAGCCAAATGGTACAATTCCAAATTCATCAGAGGACATTGAAGCCGGGGAGGTCATAGGAATCATCACCCTGGAGGATGTTTTTGAAGAACTTCTGCAAGTATGCTCTGCTTCTATCCAATCTCCTTCCTTAATTTAATCTGTCAGTGGCTCAGTCAGTGTGATATTATGTGTTCTGCTACGAGTATTCCCATTCTATTTCCTTTCATGTGCCCACTGTTTTATGACGATTTTCCTGGTCCCCTTTTCAACGCAGGAGGAAATTGTAGATGAGACAGATGTATATATCGATGTACATAGGAGGTATGATGGGAACTGAACTCTCTCTCTCTCTCTCATGGTCAAGTTCCTTGATTAAATTGGAATGTGTGATTTGTATAGGATACGTGTGGCTGCTGCAGCAGCTGCTTCATCCATGGCACGAGCTCCATCAACTCGGAAGTTGCTTGTAGTAAGTTAACATCTTTTACTTGTCAGTCTTTTGCTAAGTCATTTGAACATGAATTCATAAGCCAATATATCTGAAAAAGCACAAGTTTTCCAGTAACCGAAGCTTTCACCAAATCTGTGATTTTCAAACTTGTATCTCGCTGCAGGTCAACAGAATTTATCTAAAAGTATCCACAAAAGTCCTTGTTCTCTTGATGTGCATTCCTCATGCTTTAAAATAAGTTTGTGACTCGGAAGGAGTAATTCACACAAAAGTTTTGAAGAGTATAGTAACTATATACAGCTGAATGATATAAGAAGGAAATCATACAGTAACTTTATACCCAGTAGCCAAAAGCAGCTGAAATATCAAACTTTTGTGCTTCTTTCCCGAATGAGTATTTTGGATTGAATAACAAGATGTGTGTCATTTGTATGTCTGTTCTGAAGATAGAAGTTGTTTTGTCTAATTATATACTTGTTATCCTTCAGGGAGCTCTAAGTAAGCATGCGCAAACCCCAAAGAAGTCTGCCGAAGATGATGGGCATTCGACGAGGTTTTCAGGGTCTCCACGAGAGCCTCTTCTAGGCAGTAGGAGATGACAGACTTCACAGTAGCTCCAGACTTCCGGTTGGAAAAATTGGGTACGAAGTTGCGGCCAGCAAGCTCTGAGTCCTTTGTTACTTGTCATGCCACGAAGTTGCGATCAGCCGCGTGCGAATATTACAGTTTTATCTATAAGCTAGGTTTGTAGATTATAGTGCGTGCCTGTAATTTCTGTCCAAGTTTTGGGAGTCTGTCCATTTCTAGGGCTAGAAAACTAGATGTGTCCTACTACTACATTAAACCTATTTGGGTTCCAAAAAATCATGAGGATTTAGATTGAATAATGACGGCCGGAAATTGAGAGAGGTGTGTGAGAGGTAAAAAAGAGTGTGTGGGTAACATAACCCTAAATATTCTATGTTCATTTTCCCCACAAACTCTCAAGAGTTGTCTTTTTACGTTTGATTATTTGGAGGCTCTTGCATTTTATTGAAGGAAAAAAAAAAAAAAAAAGAACATATTCGTTTCTGACAAACGCGATATTATGTACTACAAAACTTTTGACATATCATTCATATTATCGGTATTGTTAACTTCAAATATTGTTCGTCGAAATTGTGTCAATATGCTTGTCGGTGAAGTCCAAGTGGAAAGTAACTGATGGTGTGGCATTATCCTGTTGGCTAGTTAGGCTATACAACCCAAGTCTTTTTCATTTTTTAAAACTTACCTACACTTTCAAAACACCACCGTGACATCTAAACTAATAATACAGTTACATTTACAAAACACCATTGTGATATCTAAACTAATAATACAATTACATTTACATAAATATATACACATAACATCACATCATTAGTTTAAGACGTTGCGATAGTGCACTGTGTAGGTAACTCCCTCTCCCTCTCTCCATTTTCAGACGTTGATTGGGGGCCAGGTTCCACGGTGCCAAACAAGTCGGCAAGTAAACTGGAAAAGCAGCGGGAAACTGCCCAAGTTCCACGTCAGCTAACCGTTCCGGGGCCCATCACAACGAGTAAAAACTCGTGTACCAAGATTACCCCTGGCTAGGATAGCGGCCCAACAGTTAAAAAAACAAAAAATCTGAAATTGACGAAATCAGCCTCGCACACCAGCCCAATTAACGAGTGTACCCGTTTCCTTAGCTGCATCACGCATGGGTCAAGTCAACTCGGCCGAGTCCGGCCCATCCCAGGCTAAACCGAGTTATTATTTCCCGAGAATCGAACACTAACAACTAAAAACCACAAACCTTTTTCTCCTCCTCCTTCCGCCTTTTCCCACTCAACTTTCCCTTCTCCCCTGCCTGAACGGTCAGTCTTTTCATCTTCCTCTTCTTATTTTTTCTGTTTGGCTGCCGAGAAAAGGACGAGAAACGCCGAGAAAGTGTTCAATTTTCGCAAATTTCGATCTTCTGAATTGTATGACAAAAATCATCTTTCGTTTTTAGTTTTTGTTATTGTTTTTGTTTTTCTTATTTTCTCGGCAGCCAAACGGAGCGATTGTGATTTTTAATTTCATCGCTTGTGTGTTTTTTGCATTGTGATTGATTTTGTATCATTGACTCTGAATTTCTCTGAGTTTTGGATGAAAATTCTGATTTTTTGAGTTTAATCCCGCAGATTATTGGGTTTCGATTGTGATTGATTTTGTATCATTGGCTCTGAATTTCTCTGAGTTTTGGATGAAAATTCTGATTTTTTAAGTTTAATCCCGCAGATTATTGGGTTTCGAAAGTGAAGGAAAAAAAAAAAAAAAAATCTTGGATCTTGACCTAATTCTTGTTTAGAATTTTTGTAAGATAAATATATTTGCAGCTTTGGGGCTGTCAAGTGGATGAATTTTGTTGTAATTTTGTATTGTGTTTAAATATGCAGAATCGTAGCTCTTAGAGATGGGTTTCAATGCGGTTTTTGGCTGCTTAAAGGAAGTTTTTCCACAGGTATGATTCTTTGCCCCAAAATGTATTTTGGGATTGAATTATAAATTGTTATGTTGTGTAATTATGTTTTCCATTTAAATATTTCGGCGTTATAAATTTTCGTATGTATAAATCTTGTCAAACTTGCATGGTATTAAGCTTCACAATTTGGAAAATGATTTCAGGAATTTAATCTGAATAATTGGGTGGAACACCTATTCTGATTTTTTCGCCTTTGTATCTTTGTTAAGTTTATATTGTTCCAGCAGATTCTAATGATTTTGAGACTTATAGTTTGATTTTATGGAATATACATCAATTGTGTTGCCTAAGATCATAGGTGAAAAAATAGCTTTCTTTGATTTTTTGTTCAGGTAAAAGCTGTAACTTAAGTGATTCTGTATGTTCTAGGATGCTTGGGTTGTCTATTTGGTTAAAATGTTTACTTTTGACTCTAACTGACCATCCATATTATTTCTTCTGATTCGGCTCAGGTTGATTTTCGTATTCTGAGGGCTATTGCTATTGAACATCCCTTCGATGCCGATGCAGCTGTCCTTGATGTTCTTAGTGAGTTCCCTAACTTGGCTACACAGTCGTTTTTGGCTGTCAGTCCTGTGCAGGTTCAGAGTCCTGGGACTCCACCGCTCCGAGCAGGTATTCTGTAGCTTCTCAAGAGAGCCTTCTTTCGTTCCTGGATTTGTTCTGTTATTGATGCCACATTCTTTTCCTCTTTCATGTTATTCCATAATTATTGATAATTACTTGCAACACAAAAGTGTTCCATTTTTTCTTTTAAATTGGTATTTCATCTAAGGTATTTATTTGTATGTTGCATGCTGAACTTGCAGCTCAACAGAAGGGGAAGGGTAAACTATTGATGCACCAGCAGGTAATTAAGGAATCAGGGGTTCCAGAACCTGGACCAGCAGCTGGTGATGATCATACAAGTGGTGCCTCTCATGGCAACCCCACGCTGGTGAAGCAAGTGGACTCATTGCAGAATGGTCCTGTTCCATCAGATGCTGATACAAGTACCAGAAGTGAAGCAGTGATTTCTGATGTAAAGGGTATGAATTTTGATGTCCAAGTTGGGCTGCAGCAGTCTGCATCTGGCATGACGAGTCCTTCAATGCCTGAAAAAGATTCAGTAAACGGCACCTTGGGTGATGTGCTTCTTAAGTGGAAAAGTTTTTATTTCCCTGTGAATTGTGATTCCAATTCGGTGCTCCATGAAACACATGATAAAGTAGAATCATTTGCGGTTGATTCTTCTTTCATAGAACATGCACCCAATGCTCCACAGTGTGACATTCCTCCAGAGTTTAGTTCAGGCCCTCTTTTTGCTGATGACAACTTACAGGCAACTGGTCCTTCGGATCATATTTCCAAGAAAGACTGTTCTCCAAGGGAAATGGTTGATAATGATAATGAGGAGACCGCCACAAACAGTGTATGCAATATTGATGTTCTGGAAGAGATCATTGAAGATGCTAAACATAACAAGGTACTAATGGGTTTATGACTTGGTAGATTTAGGGTTGCAATTCAGAAGTTGATTCTCTTGCTATAAACATAAAACTTAACTGTTGGTTTGTTCAATTCTCTCAGACTCTAAATAAACCTGGCCCTATTTGGTCAGAGTAGTTATATAATCTTAATCTTTTCTGTGTGATGATGTTCTGTATTTTGTTGGGTTCTTTTAAGCGTCTTTTAATTCCTCTGGGTGATACAAGTACTATCTGATTTCGGGTTAGGATCCAATGATAACATGTTCATGGATTTGGACTTTTGGTTTAGGATCCAATGACAAGTGGTGCCTATCATGACAACCCCACGCTGGTGAAGCAAGTGGACTCATTGCAGAATGGTCCTGTTCCATCAGATGCTGATACAAGTACTGGAAGTGAAGCAGTGATTTCCGATGTCAAGGGTATGAATTTTGATGTCCAAGTTGGGCTGCAGCAGTCTGCATCTGGCATGACTAGTCTTTCAATGCCTGAAAAAGATGCAGTAAACGGCACCTTGGGTGATGTGCTTCCTAAGTGGAAAAGTTTTTATTTCCCTGTGAACTGTGATTCCAATTCGGTTCTTCATGAAACACGTGATAAAGTAGAATCATTTGCAGTTGATTCTTCCTTCCCAGAACATGTGCCCAATGCTCCACAGTGTGACATTCCTCCAGAGTTTCGTTCAGGCCCTCTTCTTGCTGATGACAACTTACAGGCAACTGGTCCTTCGGATCATACTTCCGAGAAAGACTGTACTCCAAGGGAAATGGTTGATAATGACATTGAGGAGACTGCCACAAACAGCGTATGCAATATTGATGTTCTGGAAGAGATCATTGAAGATGCTAAACATAACAAGGTACTAATGGGTTTATGACTTGGTAGATTTAGGGTTGCAATTCAGAAGTTGATTCGCTTGCTATAAACTTAAAACGTAACTGTTGGTTTGTTCAATTCTCTCAGAATCTAAATAAACCTGGCCCTATTTGGTCAGAGTAGTTATATAATCTTAATCTTTTCTATGTGATGATGTTCTGTATTTCGTTGGGTTTTTTTAAGCGTCTTTTAATTCCTCTGTGTGATACAAGTACTATCTGATTTCGGGTTAGGATCCAAGGATAACGTGTTCATGGATTTGGACTTTTGGTTTGTGTGCTTCATTTCGGTTTTTTTACCAATAATATGTATAATCTTGGGATAATAAATCTTGTTTTGATATTTGAAAGCGTATTCTTAATGTTTTGTTTGTGTTATTTTGCTGACCCACCATTGTCAAGGAGTTAGTTTTCGGCGGCACCATTTTTTCTCTCCTCCTTGATGATAGAGTTCCTAATCGTTTAACAATGTTGCAGAAAACCCTGTTTTCAGCCATGGAATCGGTCATCAGCATGATGAGAGAAGTGGAGGTCCAGGAGAAAGCAGTGGATATTGTTCAAGAGGAAGCTTCTAGGGGAGGTTTGGATATCATGGTCAAGGTGGAGGACCTTAAACAGATGTTGGCACATGCAAAAGACGCAAATGACATGGTTGTATTTTGTGAAATGTGATTAAAGTTTGAAGTTAATGGATTCTGAGTTCTGCTAATTTTAATTAAGGGTGCATCATAACTGAGGTTATATTCTTTCTGTGCAGCATGCTGGAGAAGTCTTTGGGGAGAAAGCAATTTTAGCAACTGAAGCGAGGGAGCTTCAGTCTCGATTGCTCAATTTATCAGATGAGAGAGATAAATCACTTGCGATTCTTAATGAGGTTGACTTCACTTCATTGAGTTGCTTATTGCACTGCATTACTGTTGGTGCATGCTCTATTTCACTAATTTATCCATTTATCTTTAGTTTGCCTGATTTTTATGCTGTCTTTATCATATCGTATTCTTCAAAAACAACAATTGTATGATCTGTTTCATTATATTTATTTATCAAACAATATCATCACAAAAGATGTTAAGTATTTGCACAGTAAAGATATTGGAAAATCTTATTTGTGACTACTTGCAACAATTATATTTGTCTTCGATTGATATGGGGCAGTTGATACAAACACAATCCTTTTTCTTAGTTCATTATTTGTTTTGTCATTGCAGATGTGTGGAACCCTTGAGGAACGGCTAGATGCGGCAGCGGAGGCAAGGAGACTGGCCGAGCAGGACAAGCTAGAAAAGGAAGAATGTGCCTGGAAAGCTCTTGCTGAACAAGAAGCGGAGGTGGAGAAAGTTGTTCAGGAGTCCAAAATATTGCAACAACAGGCGGAGGAAAATTCGAAGGTAACAACTATTTCCAGTGGTGACCATGGACATATTAAAGTAAGATAACCGATAATATAATTACTCAAATTTTGCTTTTTGCAGTTACGGGAGTTTCTGATGGATCGTGGCCGCATTGTTGATATGCTACAGTAAGTGATTTTGTCTCCATTGCTTTAATATTATAAACTCTAAAGTTTGGTTTACAGTTTAGACCATCGAGGTCTTTATTACCTATCTAAAGTGGCTGACGCCAAGCAACTTGCAAGTATAGTACATATTGCTCTTGATTTCGGAGAACTCCATTACCAATTTTTCATCCTCTCCTGCTTTATATTAGACTTGATATATGTGTATGAGGAACTTTAGCTACGTTGAGACTGTTTTTGCAGTTAACCTTAGATATAGTAAAGTTACCCCTTTAATTTCATCTCGTCTCCTCCAGCAATTTTTAAATCATCCACATCTAAATGAATTAGGTTACTTTTTAAGCATTATCAATGTAATCTCATCTACTAGTTGTCTGTTATGTCACAATCTAGTTCGATACCTCAAATTCTTCGCTATCTGGTAATATTTTGTTCTATTACAATTTATTTCTTCCTCGAGATTTTTGTTTCTGTTCAATGCTTTTATTTGCGGCATGCATTTTTATGTGTTTGAGGAGACGATAATAGTCTTCCCATACATGTGCAGAGGAGAAATTTCTGTTATTTGTCAGGATGTCAGGCTTCTGAAAGAGAAGTTTGATGAGCGGGTTCCGCTAAGCGAGTCAGTATCCTCGAGCCAGACGAGCTGTATCCTAGCTTCTTCAGGCTCATCCATGAAAAACGTGGCATTCGATTTAGTTCCAGAACGACTTGAGTTACCAAAGTCGCCAGAGAAGGCAAGCCCCGCTCCTTCAGTTGACGGCCTATCACCAAAAAGCATACTCGAACAGGAAAGAACCAAGGCCGATCAAAAGGAACTTATCGACGACGGATGGGATGTCGTCTTCGACAAAGAATTGGACGTCTAAACCTTCTACTGCATATCATATGCTGTGAATATGAACAGGATCAACTTCGAAGACGGATGCAATTTTTGTTTCAAATCAAGGAGGATTTATATATTTTGATATAGCCTGCAAGTATTTCTATGATTTTGTATAGTGGAGATTCAAAACAATCATAATTTAGACTTGCTGCGTTTTGAATATTATGTACACTTACATTTTGTTCTATCATATTATATATATTCCTGACAGTGAAATGTTCCTGGGCCTGTTGACGGCCAATACTGGAACGATTTTATCCTTAAAAGTGAAATCACATGCTGGTCAGGTGTTAATATTTGACGGCAAAGTAAATGAAATTTCATCACATTTGACGGTGAGGCGGTAAGCGGCTATTTCCAAATGGTTCAAGGGTAAGTTACCAAAAAAATAGTTCAAAGGCTAAGTTATCAAAAAATAGTTCAAGGGTTAATTAAGTGGACTATTAGTTCAGGCAGTCAAAACGGCATATTATTCTAGATAAAATGTTATAGGCCCCATGTGGAAATGGTGAGTCACACAAGTATTTTTTGTTTAATTTTTAAGAGTATTTATTAAATATAGCTAGAATTTGACCTTTAATTTTAAAAATGTCAGTTTTTATAAAAAAAAAAAAAAAAATCATATATAGCCAAAAATGAACTTCAAAAGACGCATATGAGCTTCTGGGAATTTTTCTCTCCATACCTAGTAATTGTTCGATTCACATATACAGATGGGATTTCTTCTACTTTTTTATTTTATTTTATTTTTTTTAGGGGTTTTGATTATTTCCATATATTCCAATCCAATAAGTGGAAAAAAAAAAAAAAAGAGAATGAGCAATCAACTTGTCTAATTCATTTATTAATTGACAAACACCTACAACTATATATTTTTGCATGATAATCATTTGATATTTTTTCTGTAAATTTCATAGACCTAGAACTTCCGCAGATTTTCAAAATAGAATTTTTCATGTCTTCGTTTGGATGGAAATCTCTAGTATACGGTTCCACGGTATTATGCATATATAATATTAATTTGAGGAACACATTTTTGTATCGATCTAATTGTTGTTTCGATTGCTCCCCATATATTCTAATATATCAATTCTACTTCAATTTTTATACTTATCATGCATTTTGATTTCACAATGGTGCAGCCGACATACATTCATGGTGTTCATCTTGTTCGACAAGGCCTTCAATATCCCCGTTTGCCACTCCCCTCCTCATGAACAAAGATGAAGACAATTTAAAAGACTATTGGCTTTTAGTTGTAATTAGGTTTTAATTTTGAGGGCAAATGGGTATATTTAAGTAGAATTTTGGATATATCTGAAATCATTTATAAAAACTGATATTTATAAATTTAAAGACTAAATTTTGATTATTAATTATAAAAACTCAAATTTTAAGTTGTGCTAGAATGGAGTACTATTGTTGATGCGTACATATCCAAAATTGCTTGTATGAATTTTAAGAAGTTTATAGTGCGACGCGAAAGTGACATGAAAAAATCTGTCCAGTTCCATTGACTAATCTTGTCATTGTGATTTTGGCGAACTCAATTCAGCCAAACAGTGCATGATGATTGTGTGCTGGTGGAGAAATTTTTAAGTGTACTTGAGACATGGATGTGTGATAAAAGTATGGGATCCTTGAATAAAAAAAACTCACCTCCACTTATCTCATGACACGCGATGTACAGAAATATATTTCTTGAACACTGTTGGTGGTTCAAAAATATGAGAGCTAGAAATTAAAATGTCCAGAGGGTTATAGACTAATGAATGTACATCCGATTAATCTTAAGAAAAAGTGAAAGTCAAATGGCTTTTTGGGATAAGCAAATCATTTTCTTACACATTCAGCAATTAGAAACATTGCCATATTGGTCAGTTTTGACTCCAGTCAATGGTAGCAAAGTTTAACATTTCAATTTGGGCACGTAAATAATAAATGGTCCAACGGTTTCATTCTTTGAAAAGTTTGAGGTTCAATTCAGATGAATTACTAGATTGATACTAAATATATTTTTTCTGAAGAAAAAAATTTCGGGAATCATGACTTATGCTTTTTGTGACACTCTTGAATTTGGACTCAAATATTTGTGCTAGTCGTGGAAATTAAAGTAGAACATTTGTTTGTCTCTCAATCCTTACATATAAATGATTCGAACTTAGATTCGAATCTCATGAATAATGAGATCGGAACCAATTTAATCTCTCACCATCATAGTGTAAATATATTTTTATATCAAAAAGATAAAGAGCCAAGTATTTTTCACGCAAATATATAGAATGATCATTACTATCAACAAGCTACGAAAACAAGAGTACATTAAATTATCATATATTTACAATGTCAGATATAAGAGATTTTTCAGTGTGTTTGAAATACGAAGTGGTACAACACATGTCATTATATAAGTAGAAAAACACTTGAAAAATAAAACTTTTCTCCACTTATATAATGACATATAATGTACCACCCTGTATTCCGAGCATCCTAAAAATTTCTGTTCACAAGACATTTGGAGCTTTAATTGTTTACATACTAATTAAACCTACCATCTATCCAAAAAGTGGTATCCTTTGCCTAATTATTATACAGAGAAAAGCACGATACCCGTATGGTTAATTAGTCACCCGAACACTGATTAATCTCAAACTTGACCAACCATTGCTAATTATGATTATAATTAACCTCTTAATTACTCATGCCAGCATAAGAGCATCACACTACATCTCCATATGATGTAAAGCCGCGCCCGCTGCTCTCGTATCTGCTTCGAACACCGTCCCCATGGCCGAACCTTCGAACTAGAACTCCTCGACGTCCTTGTTGGAATCGCTTTGGCTTCCATGTCCATGCAGAAAACAAGGAATATTTGAATAGTTATCAACTAAATTCTTAAAGCGGTTGAGACTGAGAGAGTGGGAGTGATTGAAATTGGAAGAGACTTTGAAGAAGTTTGGAAGACTTGTGATGGTAGCGGGTTTTAACTTGGTGGTGGTTTTCAGGGACAAAGGGGGTTTAAATAGAGAAAATGGAGAGGAGGAGGGAGGAGGAAGAAGAAGATATGAGAGCAAGAGGGGAACAAAAATATGTGGTGGTGGTTGACAAATGTTGGCCCCTGGTTGGGCCAACGAGACAGGGGTGGGGCCCTCCGATTAGCTTGTCTGCTCGTTGCTTACACCCTCAAAAGGGACCTCTCATCGGCTCTTCCTTCCATTGGAGGGGTCATCCGACTCATCCCGTCTCCGTCTGACCTTAATAAACCAACCAGCATGCATGCCTGTTCTTTTCAATGACCCAAGAGAATTATCAGAATCGTGATTAAGATAATTAAAATATTAGAGAAAATTAATACAAAATTGAAAACACAAAGAAAGAGATTTGATTTGGGATTATATTGTTTTAAGACTATTAATTGTCTGTTATACCCGAAGATAATACACAAATAATAGTCGAGGGGGCATACTTGACCCTAAACTTTCATTCATCTCTCGTTTCTTCTATAAACAAATTGAAGAACATAATGGATCAAATAAATAGAAAAATCTAATGTGCTATGTAGCTGAGGTTTACTGTAAATTACGGTTCCGATTGTTAAGGCTAAATATAGATTTCTATAGTTTTATAGTGTAAAAGTCAACTAATAGAGAATTAGATATAAACATCTAAAGTCCAATCAAGCTTAAAGCCTTGTCCTGTTTGCTCTTCGTATCAATATTTTTTACAATTGATCTATTTATGTGTTCTCATATTTTATTACCTGAGCACTATAATTCTTTTACAATTAATATTATGTGGTTTTCTTCAAGAAAAATTAGCAAAGGATGTGAGGAACTAATAGTGCAAATAGACATTTATTATAAAAAAAGATTGTACACGTATTATACCTTGGTTAGTGGCATAAGAACTAATTAATCTATATATTAGTTATCATTACTTGATCATATCACAATAATAATTCAGTTTTTTAGTCGAAACGACAATATTTTTATTCATATGGAGATTTAAATGTCAAGGTAAGATGTTTTGTTTTGTTTTTTTTTTTGTCAAGGTAAGATGTTTAACATCATTGTGAAAAGCTTGTTTTCTTAAATGCTTACGTATTGGTAAATAGACTTCACATACTTAATACACGGTACCATATATATGCCTTTTCAATTATAATTTATCTTAATACACCCCACATTTTTTCCCATAGTACACTCACACTCCACACTTTCAACATACATCCCACATTTTGTCCATACACTCCACACTCTTCACATCTTAGATAAAAATTCTCCATTTGTTTTTGTACCAAAATGCATACAAGTGTCAATCTACGCAGCCACAAATTTTTCTTTGAGCTCATTCAATCATGTAGTTTTCAAGAATATCTTCATCAAATGAACTAAATTTGGATTCAAAGGCATCCAATTATTTAGTTCTCCTCTTTTCTGTTGATGAACTTACAAAGGTTTGCCAATCTTTAAGTACTCCTCCGCACTAGAAGTGCCAACACAATAGCCGGAGTTCTGTGATCAGATATGGGCTAGGGCTTATTAACTGTGTGATACTCATCATCAACCATGCTTTTTACAAGGGATATCATTCGTAGTGCAACTACAAGAATGCCGATGTTATTGAAATCACTAAAATAATGAAAAACATGATGTCTCACCTCATGCAAAACTTTCAAAATGTAGTTTCATGTTCCATTCGTCAAAAATATATATTTTTTTTCAATCAACATGTTTGTAGTTTCATTGGTTAGGGTTTTGTTCTACAATGGAGGGTGAGAGTGGTTTTGAGAGTTAAAGAAGATAAATAATCTTGGGATATGGATACTAAAAGTGATGTGGGGTGTATTTTTTGATTATTTTTTTTTTAAACCTTACGATGTCGAAATTGTCATTATATATTAGAATATATAAGTTATTTAATATTAATTTAATATGAAGAGTATTCAACATTACGTGGAGTAAATAAAAAAAGTATGTTCAAATTATAAAGTTTAAGGAAGGTTTTGTACGTTCGAATAATTCAAATTCCTTAGTTATGCTTTCTTTTTCTTTCTTTTTTTTTACGACAATAAATCCCACTGTAACTCCACACTCTCAAATAACTCTTAAGGTTCATTTGAATGTACTTTCAAAATAACTGAAAGTACCTTCAAAACTGAGAACACTTTTGGTGATAATACTTTTGGAACACAAATAAGTTCTCTCTAAAAGTGCTACCAGCCATAAAATCACTTCCAAACTAATGTTAGCTTTGAACACGAAAGTAACTGGAAATACGATTGAAATGCTCAAAAATCACGTTTTTCTAACTTTAATTCTTCAAGAATAATGAAATTTAAAATAAACCTAGTGTTAGATTACATATTGATTATAATCCCTTGATGTGTCCTTAATTCAAAATAATTAATGTGCATTTTATTTAATGTCTCCCCATTAAATATTTAAATTTATTAATATACAAATTTTAATTTATTTTTTGACAAAAAAAAAAAGAAGAGTTTTTTAATTTATTAATTTTATTTAAGATTCTTCAAACTTGAAAGACTCAATTAATGTACCTAAATGTTGGTACCGAAATGTATTATGTTGAACTAATGTATTCAAATGTTAGTACCGAAATGTATGTACCGAAATGTATTATATTAAATTAATGTACCTAAATGTGTGTACCAAAATTTATGCTCTGAAATGTATTATATTGAATTAATGTACCTAAATATTTGTATCAAAATGCATGTACCGAAATGTGTGTACCTAAATGTATGCACCGAAATGTATTATGATGAATTTGATTTACCTAAATGAAGAAGACAAAGTACATCAAAATATATTGTATAACAAAAATTAGTTTATCTAAATGTTTACAACAAAATATATTACGATAAATGAAATGAAAATTATAATTATAATGAAATAAAATTAATACATTAAAAATTAGGAAGAAAAAGAGAAATAATTAAAAATCAAAATATAATTAATAAATGAGGTTATTAATGTATAAAGGGACTAAAATTAGATTTTGATCTTGCTCATGGTTTTAATTTAAAGATCATTTTTATCAAGGATTAAAATGAAGTTTTCTATAAAGAGGGGACTTTTCTTTTTCCGTTATGATTCACACACTCAACAAACACTTGTGTGCACCAAAATAGAAAGAAGACAAAAGCTCGATCACACAAACTGACTCCAGAATTAATACAAGTAAATCAACAACCCCCTAATCTATAGATTTACAGTTCATTCCCGATCCTCCTACCAACAAAACTCCAATCGAACAATAAGTACTTAACAGTATGGAGGGTGAGAATCGAACGTTAAGTATCTTCTATTTCAACACTTCCAAGTTGCCAACCCAACCCACCATAACTAAGCTTTCTAACCCAAAACCACCTCTATATCATTGTGAATATGATAAAAGAATCTGCATGCACTAAACCATATGACATTCTTCAAGTTCAGACTGGCCAGTAACTACATTTTGCAACCACTACCAAGAGTCCACGTCTCGGATAAGGACAAGTACAATGGGGCCAGCCACACCCTCCCACGGCTAAAATATCATGTGCAACATGTCGTGTTATGTTCGACTCCAAATTGTGTTGGTCAAACTGACTTGCCATCCACTTTATCTTTAGCAAAAACCAAATACAATCACATGTAAACATAATCTTCAATGACTTCATCTCGTGAAACAAGTTTTTAACTTTTTACGAATATCGTTTCTCACATATTATTTTTAGAGGCTAACATGATAACGGATGCACGTTAGTATTAGATTTGACAAATAAATCGTGTTTGTTTGTGTTATTTTCATGTCATATTTGTTGTCTTAATAGATTATGTCATGCTAAATCTGTTGTCTTAAGAGGTTCTTAACAGATGGCCGGATAACGACCCGACTCGTTAGAGTCATGTCGTTTCGTGTCAGGTAAATTAGTTAAAGAAATTGCCGTTTATAATGTCTAGACCTTGCAAATAGGTCACGTTCATGTCGTTTACATGTCATACCCGTTGGTCAAAGGGTATTTCAATAGGTAACCCGATAACGATCCGATTCGTTAACATGTTCTTAACGGGTGACCCGATAACGATCTGATTTGCTAACGCGTTTTGAACAGGTGACCTGATAATAATCCGAATAGTTAACAGGTTCATCCAAAACCTATTATTTCTGCGTCGTTTCGTGTTAGGTTAACAGGCCGTGCAAGAAATTGGTAAGCATAATCAATATCGTAATAATTATTTATAGTTTTCATAAAAGTTTAAGTTTATCATAAAATCCATGTATTATGATTACACGTACATTAAGATCCTTAAATCTTAAAAGATTGTCGGTGTAATAACAATAGTTGTATTTGTTTTTTTTTTAATTCTAGTTTTGTCACAAGATACATGTACTATATGCTTGTTAAGATTCGTAAACCTTAGGAATTCAAAAAGATTATCTTCAATGACTTGAAGCAGAAATTGAAGCCCTACATGTATGGACTTTAAGGCGACAGTGAGGACGATCATTCGCCTTCAACAACAACGACCTTACAAAACCTGCACTCCGCGTGCGAATGTGAACCCTACGAATGGACAACTTGGGGGGCACCCCTTTAAGATAGTGGCTTTGGCGCACCACACGTTGGTCTGAGAGAGATACCTAATTGTCTCAGGGGACACTTCTGCAGTGCGAGCTGGCAAATCTACTGCCATAAAGCACTTGCAACCTTATCTCTCAATGGATGAAAACATTCAAGAGATAATTATTGATACTTGGCAAAATTCCACATCAGATAGCATGTTTTACTTAATTGAAACGGAAAAAATCATGAGTCAAGAAAGCGACAGAAGGGATCGTTGTGGGATCAATTAAGGAGGTTAACTGATTTGATTCCTGATTTTTTTAAGTATTAGATTAAAACGAATTTTAATGTAGGACTCAAAGTCGTTTTTTGATTTAAATGATTAGTAAATAGAAGGGGAGTCGCGAATTAAAAGAGTCATGATACTTAAGTTTTCGTAAACCCTAGTCAAGAATCGATTGATTCTAGTACCCATCGCAAACACGTCATACAGAGAGGTTGAGGGGCTCTTTTATGTCACTAAGATATATGATCGGATAATATACCACCCAACTACATTTGGACTGATTCTTACATGACACAGGCAGTATATCAATGCACGAGTGCTAATATGTACACGTGTATATTAGCACTTGCACTCAGATACCGCCGGGTGACACCCAAGTCCTTCTTCCATAATATGGTAATTAGGAGACGCTCGGATGAAGGGGGCCTCAGAACCATTGTACAAAAACCAATGAGAATGTTTTTGCTTCCACAGAGTCTTAATAAAAATCCAACTTGTCGGATGAAGAAACGAAGGAAGAGCGCAAGTACATTATCAGCATTGGATATTTTCCGACCAAACAAACCAGATTCACACTTCCATTCTGCACACTTGATGGAACAACTATTATTTTTCATCTGGATACTGAGAGCGAGCCTTGGAGCAACGGAAATGTTGCTCCTTTGTAACGAAAATGTCACAGATTCGAGTTGTGATAACAACCTCTTTGCAAAGTAAGGGTAAGGTTGTGTATAACCTCTCAGAAATAATGGGTTTTGTGGGTCAATTTTCTTGTTTCATTGTATTACATTGGCTCCGTAAGCGTAAGGAGCTCTTTATATTACAAACTATACAACTAATATCTAATACCATTAACTACATGTTCCCACATCACTTGACAACGTTTAATGTGAGGAGTAATTAACATTGACAATTGCCATGTCCATGTTGACAGACAATATCTTTTGTTGACAATAGCAGCTCTAGCAACTCTTGTTGACACTTTCCCTCAAGTTGGTGCATAGATGTCGTGAATGCCCAACTTGCTTAGTGAGCTGTGAAATATTGTACTTGTGACTGCTTTGGTGGGTATGTCTGCTAATTGATCTTCAGATTTTACGAATGGAATTTCAATGAGTCTTGCCTCAAGTTTTTATTTAATAAAATGTCTATCCACCTCTGATAGGAGCATATTTATGCGACTTTGTTAGCCTATTTCCTTGCATTTACTTAGCTAGTTTCTATTTATTATAGTGATTTAAGCTATTTTCATGTGTTTGTAGGTTCAATTGGCTAAAGTGGCAAGAAAAAGCAATTTGGAGCATTTTAGAGCAGTTTTGGGCTTGGAATGGATAACACATGCATGGAGCAAGATGGATGGACGAAATTGAAGTTCAAGAAGGGCTAAGAATATGCTAAAGAGATGGAAGAATTAATTCAAGACAAAGAAGATATGAAGCTCAGCAAGAAAGAAGGAAACATAAGTCAAATTACCTTATTTTGTCTTAGCTCAATCCTAATCTTTCACTACTTAAGTTCCAGCTGCAAGGAGGATCCCTAATTATATTAGGACATTTAAATAAATGATTCTAGCAGGCCTAATCCAATTCCTAAAGGGAGCCGCACCATTTCCTTCTAGAAAACCCATTCCCTTACCGTGCAAGGCATTTCTTTTTCCCTCTAGGTCCTGCCGCATATCCATTTCCCTTTTCCCCTTGGATTCTGACATTTATTTACCCTTTTTCCTTGAGGATTTGGAGTGCAAATCTTTCCCAAAATTAATTAATTAATGCTGTAGACATCGAAATTTCAGTAAAACAAATGTTCACCAATGCATTAAAGTTTTGACGTGTCAAGGCATACATGGCATACGCCACGTGTTGTACAAATTGTACACATGGCGTGTGACTCAACAAAATAGGAAGAAATACCCTTGAAGGATTAAACAAGTTTTTCTTCTCATTTTGGGCAATGACAAGGCAAGTACATTTCAATCCATTGAGGATCAAAACAAGTTTTTCTTCTCATGTTGGGCAATGACAAGGCAAGCACACTTCAATCCATTACGGATCAAAGCAAGTTTTTCTCATTTGGGCAATGACAAAGCATACACATTTCAAGTTTAAAATGGTGTTAAGTGGGAAATTAGGCCATAAGTTAGACCACTTCAAGTTTAAAATGGTATTAAGTGGGAAATTAGGCCATAAGTTACACCACTTCAATTTCAATATTGCATTAAGTGGGAAAATTAGGCAATGGTGCTTGGAAAGGAAAAAAATATTTTGTGGTGGTGATTCATTCTCAAAGCCTATAAATAGGCTTCTCCATCAAGGTATCAAGCATCAAGGAATTCACAAATACATTTCTCTACTCCCAAATTGGAAAAGAACTCCCCAAATCCTTGAAGCTTTGAAACTCTAAAGCTTTCAAGCAAATCCCGAAGGATCAAGAAAGCTCTCTTCGTTCTTCGTTAAATCCTCTTTCAAGATCAAGCCCCGACGGCCCTTGAAGAAAGTGTTCATCCGTTCATCCTAAGCTCAAGCCCCAACGGCCCTTTGGATCAACAACCTCAACAAATCCACACATCCAATCGTTCTTCAAGATTAAGCCCAAAAAGCCCTTGAAGATCCGCTCATCCATCAACCTTCAAGATCAAGTCCAAAAGCCCTTGAAGAAATCCACACAACCATTATTCAAGATCAAGCCCCGACGGCCCTTGAAGAAAGTGTTCATCCGTTCATCAACTGTTCATCCTTAGATCAAGCCCCGACGGCCCTTTGGATCAACAACTCATCCACAAACTTACACCCTACGAAGATAGAATCAGAGGACCAAATTTGAGAGAGATCGTAACCCCAAAATCATAAACACAAAAATATTATTTTTGTACACGTTATTCTGGTTTCTTGTTTCAAAGAAACTTTCGTGTTCACAAATGCCTTGCCTTTTCGCTTTATTTTTATATGTTTCTGCCGCACAAAAGACTCATTCATTCATCCATTCAGCCATCCTTCACCACAATTTACACCAATCATCCACAATAACCTAATTTCATACAAAAACACCTTGTGCCGCAACCTTGCAAGGAGAAAAGGAGAGGAGATCCTTGGAGCCTTGCCTGCCATTCAAGTTTGGATTGTTGGAACGTTTCTCGGTGTATTCAATCTTTTGTTTTCAATGTTTAACTTTAATTATCTTTGTTTGATTGCGAACATGAGGAGCTAAACTCGTTTTGGCTAGAGGAGAATTCAAAGCCATGAGCATATATGTGATATGAATTGATTTCATCCAATTATTGTTTCGTAAAACATGAATGTGATTTGCTTAACTGCTTGATTGATAACTTATTCTTGCATGTTGATTGAGGGTGCACACTTAATTTGCATGCATGAATTTGATGCTAAAATATAAGGGATTTTCACCTAATCGTTATGAACTTATATTTGCAAGTAGTGGAGATTGCTAGTCACGATCGTGTTAAGTAAATCCATGGCAGGAGTATCATGCTTTTCATAGTTACGAATGCTTTGTCAATGCTGATGATTTCCATAGAACTTAATGATCTTTGATATGTATCTCTATCATGTTGTTCATATAGAGAACTTGATAAGAATAATTTGATTGTGTTGCTGAGTCCAATTCAATGAAATTAGGGAAATCTAAGAGTTAATTAGTGTTGTTCACGATTAATTTGGGGCATTGTCATTCATGCTTATTGGAATAATAATTGGAAATCGATTTGTATGCATATTTGTCATGTGTGGAGAAGAACCCTCTAGTTAGCCTATCACCCATTAAAACACCCAATTTCGTCCAAAGTTGTTTAGAGTCTTTGAATCTGTCTGTTTTAAGCTTTAAATTCGTCAAAACCAATCCCCCCTTTAATATTTCGTGTTTACTTAGTTAGAACTTATTTAAATTTGTTTCCCTTAGTGTTTTGAGTCAAAGTCATATCAAAATTCATCCAAAATCACCCTTAGTTTATGTTTTGAGTCAATTTGCTTGTTTTGTGCTGTTTTGAGTCATTCTAGTTTTCTGTTTTGAGTCATTAGAGTCTAGTTTTTTTGTTTTTGGTTCGATCATGTTGAACCGGATTGTGAGCAATGTCCATCAGAGCCTTGTTGTCACAATGTAGACGCATAGCATGCTTGGGTCTAAATCCCAAATCTCTTAGTAAATTCCTCACCCAAAGCAGTTCACATACTCCATGTGCCATGCTCTGGTATTTTGCTTCAGCACTTGATCTAGCAACGACCTTTTGTTTCTTACTATGCTAAGAGACTAGATTTCCTTCAACAATAACAATATCCTGATGTTGATCGTCTGTTAGTTACATCACCAGCCAGTAGCATCAGTGTAGCCTTTAACGTTTAGATGATCATGTTTTGAAAATATTAATCCTTTCCTAGGAGTTGACTTTAAATGTCTCAAGATACGGTTTACAGCATCCATGTGTGTTTTGCTTGGTGCATGCATAAACTAGCTCACTATGCTAATTGCATATGCTATATTTGGTCTAGTATGTGCAAGATATATTAGTTTACCAACAAGTCGCTAATATCTCTCTTTGTTGGTAGGTATCGGATTAGGATATTCACCAAGGTTGTGATTCAACTCAATTGGGGTATCTATTGGTTTGCATGATAACATCCCGGTTTCCATCAAAATATCAAGAACATATTTCCGTTGTGATAGAAATATTCCTTGTTGTGAGCGAGCCACCTCAATGCCCAAGAAATACTTTAAGGCACCGAGATCTTTCATCTCAAATTCACTTGCTATATACTTTTGTAGTGCTGTCTTCTCTTTTGGATCATTTCCTATAACCACCATGTCATCCAAGAGCAGTGATTTTACCTTTTTTATGCTTTAAGAAAAGAGTATGATCTGAGTTGCTTTGCTTGTATCAGAAAATTTTCATCGATTTGGTAAATCTCCCAAACCAAGCTCTCGGTGATTGCTTTAAACCATACAACGACTTTTTTAGTTTACAAACGTTGTTGGTCTGATTGGGATCCAGCTTGCGTCCTGGGGGAAATCCCATGTAAACTTCTTCTTCTAAATCTCCATGCAGGAAAACATTTTTGACATCTAACTGTTGCAAAGGTCAGTCAAGGTTTGCTCCTAGGGATAAGAGTACACAAATAATGCTGATCTTAGCTACATGGGCAAAAGTCTCTCCGTTGTCAATGTCGTATGTTTGCGTGTAGCCTTTTGCTACTAATCTTGCTTTGTATCGCTCAATAGTGCCATCTGCATTGAATTTTACAGTGTATATCCACCTGCAACCAATTGCTATCTTCCCATTAGGTAGGTTAGTTAACTCCCAACTAGAATTTTTCTAGAGTGCCTCCATTTCTTCATTCATTGCACGAGTCCACCTAGGATCATTCATAGCACCTCTACACTAAAATGAATAGATACAATGGATAATTGATTTACAAATGCCTCACATGATGTAGATAGCTTATGGAAGGACACATGGTTAACAGTTGGGTATATAACCTTGGCTCTAGGATCAGGATCATATAACTGTTTAGGAATCCCTCAAGATTTTCAAGGGGGAAGTTGATATTTAGTGGACTTAATTTGACATGACTTGGGTATGATCTCATTAGAAATAGAATTAGATTGATCAATTACCTGTTGATTGTGTTCAGGGGCTGATTAATCGTGTGGTATTGTCGAAAAAGGCAATTGCAAGCATTCTTGACTTAATGTTGCTGGATGTACTTCTGTGTCTATTGTTGGAGTCGATGATTCTATTTCTGCTTGCATCGTTTTATTACAGTCGTCTGCTGACTTATCAACATTTTTCTCAGTTTCTGAAATTTCTACAACAATTTAATGTTGCTAATGTCTTGGGTATCCTCTTCAAACATAATATTCTCCCCTGAAGGGAATACTCAGTGTCTCCCATTGAAAAATATGTTTCTCCCTCTTGAAACTGGACATCCGTAGTGACATACAAAGTTTGGGTAGAAGGATGAAAACATTTGTGTCCCTTTTTTGTATCAGAATAACCCAAGAATACACAATGGAGGGCACATGGATCAAACTTCCCTCGTTGATGTGGATAAACCTGTACATAAGCCACACACCCGAAGACACGTGGTTCTAAGGTTGGGATAGATGGAGTGGTGAGAAGGTGGTTAAGTGGTTGGAATGGTGTTTGATATTGGAGAGTGCTGGATGGTGTCCGATTTATGAGATATGTTGCCCTAAAACTTATGATGCATGTTGGCACCATATAAAGATGCACGAACCACTTCTAAGAGATGTCGATTCTTCCTTTCTGCTACACCGTTTTATTAAGGTGTATAGGCACATATGGTTTGATGAACAATACCATGCTCTTGCAAATAGTTATGTAAAGCATGATTGACATATTCTCCTCCACTATCAGACCTGAGTGTCTGAATTTTCTTGTCAAACTAAGTTGCAACATATTGATGAAAAATATTGAACTTGGTAGGAACTTCACTCTTGTGCTTCATGGGAAACACCCAGGTCATTCTAGTACAATCATCTATAAATGTCACAAACCATCTAAAGCAAGAAGTGGTAGGAATTCTAGCAGGACCCCAAACATCAAAATGAACAACCATGAATGGCACAAAACTTTTATTTAATCTTAATGGATAAGAAACACGATGACTTTTGGCCAAAATGAAAATTTCACAATGAAAATCGGATTCTTGGAAAAAAAGTTCAGGAAATAAAAGTTTAAGATAACCAAATGAGGGTTGTCCTAATCGTCTGTGCCATAACCAAATCTTCTTCATTCGGGTTGATTCGTGTCTGCTTACATGATGCACTTGACTCAATCTATTGTTGCATTCTTCTATTAAGTCCAAATAATATAGTTTGCCCCTTCTAGTACCACAACCAATCACGGCCCTGGTGAGCAGATCCTGGAAAAGACAATATAGTGGCCAAAAAGAAACAGAGCAATTAAGGGAGTCAATAATTTGAGAAACAGATAAAAGATCGTAATCTAGGGATGGTACAACCAAGACATGATCAAGATTGAGTGAGGAAGTTAGTGAAAGAGAGCCCTCTTCGGTAACCGGGGAGATTGAACCATTGGCACTGGTAATAAATGTCCGGTTAGCATCATACGTCATGTGATCTGTGGCACCTATATCAATAATCCGCGATCTATTACAAGTATTAGCGGATGTAGAATTAGATATACCTGAGGTGTTCAAGGCTTTTGGGACATGGTCAGATGAGCTAACATCTTGAGAAGACTCAAAGGTGGTGAATGATGCTCTGCTGGATTCCTTCTTTCATCCTTTGTGAACCCATGCTTCTGGATAGCCAATAATCTCGTAACAGCCTTGAATAGTATGATTTTTCAATCCGCATTTGCTGCATGGTCTATTACGAAATCGATTAGCTGTTGAGGAGCTTGTGTTTTGAAGTCGAGGTCCTTGTGGAGATCGAGAATTTGTGGTAAAGAGCACAGTAGCTTCAGGAATGGTGGCACTTTCTGACATGGTTCCTTGTCGGTTGCTTTCAGGTTTGACATGAGAGTAGGCTCCTTCAAGACCAGGTTTGGGCTCCATCCTCAAAATCTCACCACGAATTTGATCAAACTTGCTGTCTAATCCTGACTCGAAGTCACTCGATTTCTTGTTGCCTTGATGATATATCATCTGGGTCCTTCATGCTAGTGGGACTAAATTGATCAAGTTTTTGAAAAATCTCAGTGAGATTGCTGTAATAGTTAGCAATAGGAGCTCCATTTTGCTTCATGGTGAATGACCTTTTATGGCATCCCATACCTGCATGGCGGTGTCGTAACGGATGAAGCGCTTCATCTGATTGGGCGTCATAGCATCAAATAACTAATACCATCTCAGAAATCATGGGTTTGTGGGTCAATTTTCTTGTTTCATTGTATTACATTGGCTCCGTAAGGAGCTCTTTATATTACAAACCATACAACTAATATCTAATACCATTAGAGTGCATTTTTGCTCACCATCATTTAGTGTGGTGTATGCTCACCACCCCATTTATCACCATTAGATGATTTGAATTTTGAGATTTGTGCTTGTCCACTACACGAATCTCGAAATTCAAACTCATCTAACGGTGATAAATGAGGTGGTGAGCATACACCACACTAAATGGTGGTGAGCAAAAATGCTCCCAATACCATTAACTACATGCTCCCACCTCACTTGACAACATTTAATGTGAGGAGTAATTAACATAGACAATAGCAGCTCTAGCAGCTCTTGTTGACATAACCCTCATAAAACACAGAGCCATGTTGGCTTGGTGTCGCCCTTTATAGTTTTGGATACTACCGATTCCATATCCTCTCTACATAAATGTGAATTATACGAAAGAATAAACAGAAACGTGACTCCATTAAATCACCGATAAGTACTAAAAGAGAAGGGTTCCCATCGAAAACAAAAAACGGAGAATGGTTACACAGACGGGAATGGGGAGAACTAGCCAAGACACCGGGAGGAAAGATAACGAACAGAGAAGAGAGACACTAAGAACTGCTATGCTCTTTCACCATTGTCTGAAGATGAACTGCCTGATAACATCATGCCTCCCCTAGCGCTTTCTTGATATCGGCCTGTGCCAAAGATAAGTTTTAAGTCATGATCGGAGTAATGCTTCTCCGTGAATACACAGAGAGAGAGAGAGAGAGAGAGAGAGAGAGAGAGAGAGAGAGAGAGAGAGAGAGTACCTCAATGCTCAAGGGGGAGGTGGTTGGGGCGTACCGTTCAATTACATGTCCATCCTTGTCAACTAAGAACTTGCTGAAGTTCCACTTTATGCTATTCCCCAGAAATCCAGATTTACTTGCTTTGAGGAATTTGTACACAGGTTCTGTATCCGGCCCATTGACACGTACCTACATACAGAAAGGAGTACGGAATTTCTCTTAAAATAAGATACACTGCTCGGTGCTCAGACAGCAATCAACTGGATTAACACTCGTTATGGAGATAGCATGAAGATAAGATAAGAGTATCTTAAACTGATGTGAGACATCAACAGTCAATTAGCTTGTCTGATTTCATGGTTTGTTTCCTGTCAAGGGTTGTACTTTACTTTTGCACTCAGCTTGAAGCGCATCATCTTAGGAATCGAGAAGTGAAAAGTTTCCGAGTTCCACAGAAAAAGAAAATTGTTTCAGAGGTCGTGAGCTTGAAGGGTGGCAAGGTTTGTTGTTTGTTTTTGTTTTCTGAAACATGCTTTAGTGGGGAAGGAACCCCATAATCTCATGAGCAGAGGGTAGCATTAGGTTTAGCCAGCCCCTGCATCCCGGCCTACGACTTATGTGAAAGGGCCAAATTTACTTGGGATTTCCTTTTCTCAGAAATCAAAACAAACGAGGATTGGTATCCAGCAAGAGTAAGAGAATTCTATATCAGTATCAAGTTGTTGATCATGCCTTCCTCGAAAAGCTGTTTGAGAGAAAACGTTGTCTAACAGCTCGGGATAAATAGGCAGAAGGTAGCACTGAGCAGTATTTTTCTGTCCAGAATTTCAACATGGAAGAGCGATTAATGCCAAAATCCATGAGCCACTAATAATATCACATCAGTGGTCGTCTTTTTCAACGCTCAGAACAGTACAAGCACCTTATACGATTAAGATAATCTGATTGATTGGCAGATAGTAATGGGGTAAAAGTTACTCAGTTACCTTCTTGAATATTGGATATTCAGCCTTGTATCTTGTACATGCAAATTGTTCAGCATCCTGACTTGTCCCGGGCTCTTGCTTTAGAAACTGATTGCACGGAAATGCCAAGATCTCAAAACCTGCAATCACTCATGTCCAAACCAAATCAAAGACAAAACTAAACAAATATTCGCTCGATGTCTCAACGAGCAGATGGCATCACCTGAACTTAGAAGTACAAGGGTAGAATGGCGAGGGATAAATCACATGAACAATTTCAATACACGGATTTCTACAATAACTTGGAAACCAGCAACACAAACAAAATATAACATTTGGATTACAAAACAGAAATAAAACCCAGAACCTCATTCAAAAATTACAGCTACGTCCCAGAAACTCAATTCTAAAATGATACAACAACAAGAACAAAGCTTATCCCACTAAGTGGGGCCGGCTGTATGAATCCTAGAACGCCACTGCACTCGGTTTTGCACTCAATTCTAAAATGACAATCCCAACAATTTCGATAAACGGATTTCACACCAGAAGTTGGAAATTAGCAATGAAATCATAACATTTGGTTTATGGAAAATGAAAACAAAACACAGAGTTTCTAAATGGGATAATATCATTTACTATTTAACCATAACTCAAACTCAATTCTGAATAACAGGTTCATACATATGGAGCTGCAGCAGTGAAAAAAAGTAATTAAATAGGAAAAAAAATTAACCTTTCTCTTTGTATTTGCTGTAAATCTCAGTCAACTGGGTATAATTAGTATCAGTAAACCCACTGAAGAACAAAAATACAAGAATTAATCAATAGAAATTAAACCAAATTTAAAAATATAATAAAAAAGTACAGGAAAAAAGTGGAAGAAGAAGAACCATTTGGAAGCAACGTTGACGACGAGGACGACCTTCCCCTTGTAAACGCTGAGGTCCACCTCCTTCCCTCTGCTATCCTGCCACCACCACCCAAAGAAAATTCAGAAAGAACACAAAAAACCAAACTTTATCAAGATTTTCTGAACCAAATAATATACTTGGAGAAGAAAAGCCATCATCTTTGAGATGGGTTTTCTACCTTCACTGTGAATTCATGGATGGACTGCTCAGAGACAGATTGGAAGCCACCCATTTTCTCTGTTTCTCTCTCTAGACTCCCTGTTTATCTCTCCAGCTGACTTTACAAGGAAAAACAGTAAACTGAGAAACTGTGGGAGGAAGGAGGAGGAGGAAAGGGTTGGACAGTTGGTCGTCAATCAATCTCATGGCAGACAAGAGTTTCAAAAGTTTCTAAATTTAGAGGCAATTGGGTTTAAATTTTCAGTTTCCAGTTTTTTGTTGAGTGATGAATCATTGAGGCGTCTATTTGCTGGCCCAGCCAGTAATGTGCTGTCTTTCTACAATTCCAGTTCTAACCGGTTTCTCTTCTCCACGGGTCAACTCCTACTCATGTCATTATTTAAAAGCATTTACAGCTCGTTTTAACTGTATTTTTGTAAGAATTGTCTTGACTGGTAATATTTTTCAAGTTCTTTGATTAGGAAAATTGATTTTTTTTTTTTTAAATGTTGAATTTTATTAAAAATTGGGCAACTAATCAAAACTAAATATAGATTATATGTGAATCAAATATCAATTATAACGACACATGGTCAAATATCAACGACATACTAAAAATCAATAATTTTAACAATTGAGATTTAAAAAATGATTTGATAAAAATATTCGGAAAATATTTTTATTAGTAACAAGCATTTTTAAAATTTATTTTGTCAAACGCATTCAGAAACGTTAACCCTTCCCCAAGAAATCACAAACCCTTATTTTGAAACCAGTTTGGTATCTTATATTTGCATATCTACCCAACAAAGAACTAGTCTTTTTCTTCTTTTTTAAAAGACAACAGGGCATGAGACCTAAAAAGAAAAACAGCTCACGTACGTTGGTGAGGGTCACGCTTTGAACAAAGTAATTGAGAATTAAAGCCGCATTCACTTGCATGATTGAGATTCTCAACAACTTCCCCCATCAATCACACCAAAAATTATTAATTAAGAGCTCGTTTGGAAATGTTTTTAAAATGACTGAATACGTTTTTAGAAAAAATGTTTTTAAGTTTCAAAAGCACTTAAAGGATTTCCTACAAGAAACACCAATTATGCACTTCTTGTAGGAAGCTTCAAGTGTTTTTTTTTCAGGATTCACTTGCATGTCTACGAATGATTGATTCTAAAAACATTTTCATTAAAAACGCCTTTAATAATTTTAAAAGAACTTTCAAATGAACCCTAAACTACTCTAAATTGAAAACCTGGTGCAAACTTAGGGTGATGGGGGAGGTTTTCAAACCAGACTAGGATTCTCTCCCCTTTTTCCATTCCCTTCCATCCCCTCCTCTCACATTCTCTATTTTGTCCATCACTTTCTATAAAAAATTAATAAAGATGTTGACGTAACTTAACCGTAACCGTTCAAATAAGAAGGGAGGGAATGGGAGGGAAAAAAAGAGAGGAGAATCCTACTCCTTTCGAACCCGGGTGGCGTGAGCTTAAATGAAGGCTCCAACAGCAAGGGCAATCAACCACACGCAAACATACAAAGTCACTTCAAGCTTTCTAATGTTACATCATTTTGGTACTTGTATAAAAAGAACAATGGAGCACATAAAAGTTGCTCCGAACCGACGAGTTTATGGGAACAAATGTCACAAAATTCCTATGAAGAGCCTTCAAGAAATAAATTACTCTAAAAATTTTGAGATAAAATTGGCTAAAAAAGAGAGGATAGAAATGATACAATGCCAACCCTAGAGTTAGTCACTGACGGCCTCTCATCAATTCAATCGTCTCTGCAAATGATCGTCTTCCCTGATCTGCGTTTGCAGGAGGAAGGATGATAGAATTACATATATACAAGACCGAAAGCATAATATTCCAACGCTCGGTCTGTGGTGCCTTGTAGCCTCCTCCTCTTTCTAAACGTCCGTGCCTCGCGGCGTCAAGATGACTGACGCTCTTGAATAAGCGGGGCAGGAGCAAGATCAAAAATGGATCATTACCTAAAATTCATGAACCGTTATAGAATTAGCATGAGTGTTTAGTGTTAACTAACAACTATTAGAAAAGGGTAAATTAAAGTACATTGTAGCTGCAACACACCAGTCCTGACGACAATTTGCTACATTTCGGTCATCTTGGCCGCCAATAGCTTGGACCTGAAGCATAAACAAGAGTCGCTTAGCCTACGATTTTAATGTCCCTATATATTATCATGAAAATCTAAAGCAGCAATTTTTCTTGAACACGAAAATATTAGGGGATAATTTTCTCCCGGCACAAAGCGAGTTATTACAGAAAATTCACACACCTCTGCCTGTGACGGGTATGGGACCTTCAAAAGGTGGTCTAAAGGGCAAAGAGTCTCTGTGGCTCATCGAGCGGGGAGGATATCTCCAACCTTGGCCAGGTCCGCTTGTTGTTTCACATGGAGGGCCAGAATATGGGTCAGTTCCATAAGAAGTTTTGCCTTTATCAGGATATCGAGGACCTATTGCAAAAAGAGGGCCAACAATTCTGAAATCAAAATATTGCAATTAAATACAGAGCGTTGCTATCATAAAATTATTTGTACTCTAAAAACTTACCTGAAAAAGAATGTGAATGAAATCTCCAGCTATCGCGGGGCTCATACGGGCCAGGTTTCATTCTTTCATGGTTATTGTAACAGTTTTCCCTGTCCCCATAGTCAAATCTGTTGTGATGATAAGGAGGCGGAGCCTCGCGTCGAGGCTTTACCTGTTGGTCTCCTTGAACATAAGAGAACTGGCTGGATGGTGGAGCACAAGGTGGTCGTAAAGGGTAACCTTTATTGTGGAAGGTAGCACTTTCAGAGTGCGGCACATTTCTATCTGAATATGTAGGAAAACTACTATAAGAGCACGATGTAGAATCAGGCATCTGTCTCTGATGATCTCTGCATTCAGAGGCACAATAATGCATGGCATCGGGAATTGTTTGGTTGACTCTTGGTGCATTCAACTGCTGAGGTGGAGGTTGAACTCTGTTGTCATGCACATTCTGCAAATGCACATCCAAAAGTTAGAAGAAAAGCAATATCATGACCATTTTTATACAGATTTAAAGAAAACAAGAGAAGTCAAGCAAATACGCACATGTGTGACAGTGTAGGACTTTGAATCAACACCACTCATATAGGCATCAGACATAGCGCATGGAGGATGGATCACATGAGGTGGAGACAGTGGTGGTGGAGGCGGCGGAGGCGGTGGAGGCGGAGGAGAAGATGGTAGTGGAGGAGATGACGGTGGCACATCTCGAGGTAATGGAGGGGCAAGGGACGGTTGATAATTCTGTTCAAACTGATTATGCGAAGCCTGCACACCATTGGCTCCAGCAACACCACAAGATGAACTCATGTCAACATCACAAGAAGGTGCCACATCCTCCATTTCAAGCTCTCCATCCACATCTTCCAAGATATGCCTATGTCTTTCAGTGGCAGGTGTGGTTTCTTGTTCTTCATGGGCCTGAGGATTGTGCTCAGGAGTGACAGCCTCGAAACTTTCCCCATCAGAATCACATCCATCATCTTCATCCTTGAGCATACGGGGCATACAAAATCCCGGAAGTTGAAAACTTGAATTGCTGTAGCAAAAAAAAGAACTCAATAAACAATTTGATATGAGAATATGAGAAAATCTAGTAGTAAGGTCCAGCCAATTCAAACCTTCCATATTCGTCAACAAGCATACCCTCCATTTCTCTAAGAGGATCATCCAAAGACCTTTCCGTTCTCGCAGAGCGCCTGCCATATGCACCAGAAGAAGACACACCATGAGTATCTAGTTCTCGCATATGGCGATGAATTATGGACTCTGGAACAATCCTTCTCTCTGACCAAAGTTTCAAAACCTTATACAAAAGAAGAGAAACAGGCAAGGCATTTAGCACAACGCATATGACATTATAAGGTCCAAAATTTACGGAATATTAAGCAATAATGAAGAGTGGGCAAGAGGATGCTATTACAACATGCTATTAATGGGAAAAAACAAAAAAAAAAAAAAAAAAAAAAAAAAAAAAAAAAAAAAAACCCTAAAAGGAAAAGTACTTGGCTTACCTTTAAACACTGTCTACGATTTTCAAGTGCAGAACTTCCAGGAGGAGCAGCAGCTGACAATAACCGTGGCAGGATTGCTTGGATTGCAGAAGGGTACATACCACAGCCATCACCTGTTATTCAAAATCAATATCAAGACAACGAAATCCAACACATAGTATATTCGTAATTCCCTTAATTCTATTTGTGCGAGAGGATTAGCTATGATAAACAAAATAGATGTATTACCCTTCAACCCTCGGGTGCATTGAGCAATTGAATCCACCAGGAAGAATAAGTCCACCCTTCGGTGTAAGCTTGACTCAGTTTCCAAATAATGGGCAAGAATTTCCAAGACCTGAGTTTTAAAGAAGAGAAATTATAAATGGATGCATATTTTTCCTCCGCCAATATTTCAACATTATTTTAAGTACAACAAGAAATCGCCAAAAGAAGTTTTATGTATCCTATACAACTACAAGGAGTGATGTTCCTGGTCTCCATCTAATCATCAAGAAAGCATTCATATACAACTACAACGACAAGTTATTACCGGTCTCCACTTAGTTATCGTGAAAGCATTCATATATCTAAAATGTTATACAAAAATTTGACATGGAAAATTGAACTTAAAAAAGAAAGCCCGGTGGGGAAATAAGGTACAATGTTTTGAACCTACGTTAGAGATTAGATTTCACCTACCTTAGCAGCTACACCAAGCTTTCCACAGTCCATAGCAACACGAGTTGCTCGACCAATGCTCTCCTTGGTCCTTGTCAATGTTCCAAGCATTGTCTCAAATGATAAGAGGGTTGCATGTACTTCTGCATACCTGCCCACAGATTTTGGTCTTTGACTAACAACTGATTCAGACTTTCCGTCCTCACCAAGTATAGTAGATGAAGTTCTCTTGTTCTGCAAATCACCATCTGGACTACAACTGCCATTGTTCTGAAGAATATTGCTACCATCTGAAGTCGACATGTGACAGCCTGAGGTATTGGGAGGTGATGCATGTGCGAGAGAATCTCCTCCATCTGTTAGGGATGGACTTGACCGGATACCAGAGGCATTTTTTTCACCCAAGTATTCATTTGGATAGGAAATTGAACTTGGATCATTCTCTGTTTTTTTATTTTCAACCTCTTTCACCACCAAATCAAACCTAAGACAGAAATACAGAGCAATAGAGATTAAGAAAAGTACTTGCCTAAAAGTCCATCAGGTAAAGGATAACACTGAGTGCAAAAATCAGTACCAAAACGCCTCTATAATAATGGAAGTAAAAAAAAAGAAGATACAAATTAAGAAACAAGGCATTAACTTACAAAATAGGAAAAGGTGGAGGGGACTCGTGAAATATGAACAAGAAACATGAACTATCAAATTCTATGGCAAAACTATACTACTGAACAAAAGCTTACATGTCATTGATTTCTCTAGTATCTTGAACACAGGGTTCCAAAGCCTCAACTTTCTCACTGCAGCCCTCTCCACCATAATGAAGTGGACTAGCCTCGTTTAAAGGTGAAACTTCAGAAATATCATGGATAGTGCCCGATACAGGAGGATTTATGCTCTTCAAAGTATGCTCCGAAGTATCACATTCAATATCAGGATTTTCTGCTTCACAGTGGCTCAATTCATCTTTGTCTTTGCTTTTGTCCTTCGTAGGCAACTCATCAATTGAACTTTCAATAAGCCGAATACCAGCCTCTCCTCTGTCAATATTAGGCGATAAATGCTCTGGACTTCCCATAATGTGACAACCAGAAGCACCACCACTAAGATCTTTACCAGCAACATGGTCTCCAAAATCTGGTGATTCATCAATAGAACATTCATGATTTTGGGTGTTCAGACTCTCAGTTTTTTCATCAGCAACCACTTCCACAACCGATTTAGCATTTTCCTCCAAGACTACAGGATTTAAACTGGTAGATAATCCAGAAGCATCAACCCCTGAAGCATTATTGCCCAAAGAGTCTTCACTCTGCAGTACCAATCCAGTCCCTTTATTATTTTCTACAGTCATAGCAGGGCATGTGCTTGTGGAAGAATGATGACAACCAACAGTAGACGTCTTGGCGACTGAAGATTCATAATTACATCTATCATCTTCAGCAACATTAGCTGACATGGCTTCTAGAGCGCGATGAAGACGCTTAGATGGAGGTAAAACAGCTTCGCCACCAACTGAGCAACCAAATGATTGGTCTTTCTTGGTGTTCCAAAGCTGAGGTCTGTTTCCCAAAATGCGAGTGCAACCTCCAGAAGGTGAAATATTATCCAAAACTTCATTTACCACAGATGAGTCCCTACCAGAAGGACAATTTTCCTCACAATTTGATGATGTGCTGACTGGCCCCAGTGGACTGAGTACAACTTCCTTCTGACTTTCTTCAGTGTGTGCAAAGCTATCTACTTCCTCGTGAGCAGAACATGGTTTGCCCATTCGCACCCTGGCTCGTTTCACTAATGGCAGGTGCTCATCTCCATCTTCCTTGGAGGAATTTCCATTCATCTTCCCACAATCATTCTGCATAGTTTGATTACTACTTTGCTTGACCTCCAAAACTGTTTCCTTGTCCACCATAGCAATAGGGTCAGCTGCATCATTAGTAATTCGCTTTCTGTTTGGCTTCCTTTTCTTCTTGATAACGACTGCCTTTATTTGGAGATCAAGTCCTTTGACCAACTCAGCATCGCCATCCAAGAATTTGGCAACAGCCTCTGAGTGTTCACCTTTACAACCAGAATCAATAGCACTGCCTTCATTTAGACTAAATGCGTCAGAATCAACTGTCACAACTTCAGAACCATTATATTCGATACAACCATTTGAAACAAAAGCAGCTGAATTCACATCATCACACTCAGAGGCATCAGGTGATTTCCGTATTCGTTTATTCCTTCTTAGACATCTATCCTGAACTAAATTACCAGATACTTGCCCAGCATTCTTGTCATCATCATCACATGACATTCTTGAGTTGCGTACTCTACGTGATTCCATCCTGGATGAACGTCTCGACCTACGAGCTGGTGCTTCCTTTTTCAGTGAGACACAATTCCGTGATCGCAAGTCTCTTGATCTCTTTCTTGAAGAGTAGGTCACTGGAAGAGGTGCTTCAGTAACCATTGCTGTTGCCGCAGGTTCCTCGATTAAGGCTTCCTTATCGTGCATAGCATCTACTTGTTCAGTTGCTGAAGCGTCCTCTACAGAAACACTTGGCTCATTTCTATTTGTTGACTGTGAAGATTTAGAATGTGAATCCAGAATTGCTTCAGGAGCTTCTGACTGATCCTTTGCACCCAAGTTCGACAAAGAGTCCACTGTGTTCCTTCCATTTGCAGTGGATTTGAAGTCATCAACTTGGTCCTCCTTCTTCATTTTATCATAACTATCAATAATCTCTTGGACTGCACGAACAAAATCAGCTCCGTGACGCTTGCCCAGAAGAGACTGTTTCTTCTCATCGGTAAATGCCTCGACGTCTGCAGGGTTGCAGAACGCTCTGCATAACAAAAACACTCAAAAGAATAAGACAAACAGCAAGCTAATACCAAATCGGACTCATAGTGCACAGGTACAGAATGAGTTGGATTAGTTAGGTCAACATCAACACAATCAAAAGGGCATGTGATGCAACATATATTGATATATATTGGTGAGCAACCTTATATTAACCAAGAATGTACTAGTTTATGATATTCATATTTCATTATTGATTGGTTTAGCATTTATTAAGCCTCACAAATTCCATGTTTTTAAGATAATTTCCATAATTTCGATAATCTTTACTAGTATTCCCATTTGTATGTAACCAGAGCATATGGAGTTCTCAGGATCCACAACTTTAAAGGCCAGAATCTGAGCTTACAATCCTTCACCCACAATCCACAAAGCCCTCTGGGATGAAAAAAATATGCACACACGCACAGAAATGCAAGGATACTCCTGTGTACATCCACATGAACAATACAAGTAAAGGGAAAGAAGAGATACTATCCTAGTGTATCAAATATAATTCTATGCAACAAGTAGATAAATTAACTCATCCTTCATCAACAAAGGCTATGGAAACATATTTATGCAACTCTTGCATGTTACAACACAATTAAGATAGGAACAAATACAGCCGGTATCAAACATGCTTTACAATTTATTACCCGAAGTCCAAGAGTGAACCCAGGATAGAGTATATTACATTCCAGTCTTACCCAAAAGGAACAGCATTCATCCCTAACATCTAACATAGCTCAACCCACCCAAGTTAAATACCTCTAAACATATATATATATAGGGAAATGTCCTCTTTCCAGAATGTCCAGCATGTTTGCTGCTAGATTGTCAACAGGGATAATTGATCAGGTTGTTACTTGATTGTGCAATTCAGACTAAAAGTCTTGCAACATAGGATATTTGACAAGAGAACATTACCCTATATATGATATAAATTAAAATAGAAATTCTTCCTCCTTTCAAAAGCTTCACCTCAAAGCAAGGAGAGGAAAAAAAAAACAGTAAGGTCCCAAACAAATCCTCACTTATCACTCTAACAAAGGGTACAGAAAAATCACACCCACCTTACATCATTCAGTGCCAAACAATAAAATTTACTACAGATTTAAAAACCAATCACAAACTAACAAGCATTCATTATGGAAAACATCTTGCCCTATTACCATCATAATGTAATAATTACTAGCAGATTCGTTATGTTATTTTTATTTCAAAGGCAGATTTTCCAAGCATAATTCAAGGGTGTGGACAGCAATTTCAAGTGTGGTCATTGCAACTGCTATTCAGCCAATTCTACATGCATATTTCTACATTTGTGGAAAAATATGAAACAGAATGAAATATTCTCAGCGGGAGAACTAAATCCAGGAAGGTAGATTGCACAGTATTTACATGTATAAAAAACAGTTGATGCAACATATACCGGAGTCCATCCAATAAAATATCACAATCAAATCTAGAATTCAACTCACGGCCTCAAACTATTCTCATAGGAACTATGCTACTCAAAACTGACAAGATATACCGTAACCCACAATATCAGTAAACAATAGTCCTCCAAAAGCTTTGTTTTCCCCAATGTGAAACTATTGAATAAAGGTTTCTATCCTTGGAGGGTGAATATGAAACTTTCTCATTTTAGTCCAATAATTGCAAGTTTTACCAACTATTTGTATCATTAGACATAGGGTATAAAAGACAAAGAGACTAATAAGATTCAGAAACTCTTCAACTTACTGGTGACTAAACCAGTATAAGCAACCCATCTTTGAATTTTGGCATAACAATAAAACCTCAGATCGTGAATTAAACCAACCACTAAATCCATCCCCATTTCTATTGATAAATGTTAAATAATTCTTATTTTAAGGTTTAATTATGATATGAAACCAATTAAATAAACCAACTGAAAACAAGAGAAAGAAACTACATGCTAAAGAAAGTAAGAGAAAAAAATTGAATCAATTAAACCACTTTACGTATCAAGCGTCAGCTTGATTAAATAATTAATTATACTCTTGTCTTTTGCAGAACATTGTTGGTGCATTCAAAGGAATGACGAATTAAAAGTTACTTATTGACCTTGTCACTGTACCTATCCAAATGACCATGTTTTATCCCGACTTAATGGAATAGGATAAGGTCCATAACTAATAACAATAAATCCCAAGTAACAGACAGGTTTTGGCTGTTATTACATGCCATTTTCTAGTGCCATCCCCTTTTATTCAGAGGCAGTATATAGAAAAATATCCACAACTAGAGTCTAGTACACCATATTCATGTACTACTAATTGAACAAGGAGGACCAAAATGAAGGACAGGCACAATAACAGTGGTAGTGATTTTAAATACACCAAATACATATATACAGTCTCGTCTAGCAACACAAGTTAGGATACCAATTACCAATTTTAAAAGACAAGAACGATGTAATCAGCTTCATTCTTAAAAACACAGTACAAACATAGTAATCATACCTTACTCAAACAACATGACATCATATTATCATAAAGTACAAAGTTAACTTCCATCAGTCAGTCTGATCTGAAAGGACAGTCATAACCAATCAATTATAGACTTGCACAACAGTGGAAACAACCACCATTGATGTTAGTTAAAGTTAATCAAGAAAGCATTAAGTACTTACATCTGTTGGGTTCCAAAGAAGAAGACTAGTACCTTCTTCCAATCAGCAGAGTAGCCCCACTTCTCCGGTTCACTTACCTGCAATCAGAAACTAAATTGATAAGCACTCGCACTGAACATAAAAACAGACACCATTCTCTGCATTCCCATTTGGAATCACGGAAAGCAAGTCCAGTGACCAAAGCATGAGAAGAACCAAAACCAATGCAAAGGCTACACTTTCATATCCACTGTGCAGAAGAATCACAGTATATATATAGGATGAAGGGAGCTTCAAACTCCGGATAGTAAATAAATTAACTTTTCCCCAATCTAATTGCAGAAAATTGATGCTAATCATCGAACACCCATTTCCACATGCATCGAAAAAGAATACAAGAATCCTAATTTCATAAGGATGTACAGAAATCCGAAGCACGTATGCATTTCCTCTTTCAATTAACACTTCCAAATACCAAAACTAAGGAAAAATAACAAAATCCCAAACAATAGAATTGCCAAACCGAAATATTTACTCAATGAAATTAACCATAGAAACTGAAACTGAAATTTTCAGATCCAGAAAACCACCCATCCAAGAAGTATTCAATACAGTATCAAACTAACTAAGCTTGCACAAAGCACAAAAACCCTAACCAGAGCATATTCATCTACTGGGTAGTCGCCTTACCTCGGCATATGGCATAAATAAAGCGAGAAATAGTTCAATTTTTTTGGAAAAAGACTTACGGTAGCCGGCCAAGCAGGGAAGCCTTTGACTTTAGCAAGAACAAGATCGCCGACCTTCCATTGGCGGCGAGCAGCGGCGGCCTGAGCGGCCTTGCTAGCTCCTTTCCTCCGGCTGGGCGCCATTGAAGAACTACCGCACGCCGCTCCAATCAAATCGGGAAACCGCTATTTGAACTGAAATGACCACACGACGAACTGCGGGACGGCGGCGTGCCGCAATCGCCCAAGGAATTGAACAATCTGGCACTTCGCGGAAAATCTCCGGCGGAGATTCGCAGGCATTGAAGCACGAAGATCGATCGGCAACAGAGAGATAGAGGGAGTGACTCAGTCGAAACCCTAATTCTAGAGAGAGAGGGAGGGACGAGGGGGAGGAGGGAGAAACAGTATGATAGAAGAAAGAGTTTTTATGTGGAAGAAGCGCAAACAGAGAGATGATGAGTTGGCTAGGTGAAGGGGTGACTAATGTGCGCATGGGGTGCGTAGTGTAAGTTTTGTTTTGGGCCTAGTGGTGGAGTGTGCTAACGTACGCTGGGGGACTAAGATTTCGGGTATCGGCAAGCACAGTGACGTGCGCATAACACGTGACTCACCGACTGACAATGTTCTGTTGGAAATGGGCCATGCTTTCCAAGTGTTCTGTTGGAAATGGGCGGACCCGAATATGTATGCATAGAAGGCCCAATACATATTTTTCTTTAAAACAAGTATTCTATTTTTATTTTATGATGAAGCCCTATCACTATGCGTGTAGATATTAGAAAAAATATGGAAAAGAGAGATGCTAGAGAGAGAGAGAATGTAATTTTTTTTTTTTTTTAAATTACATATATTATGATGACATATGTGTGAGGTTTGAGAAAAGAAACAGTAAAATTGGTGTGTGTGAAATTATATTACAGCTCATAATTTTATTTTGATGAAAAAGACCAAATAATTTTTCTTACTCTCTTTTAATTGACAATAAAATTTTATTAATCGGCAGTCTAGATTTTGTATTAGCATATAAGAGTTAGTTAGTTATCACCAAATCTTGTACTTATCATATGGGTATTTTCTCACAGTTATTGGTGACTATTTTGTCACCTATATTTGTGATAGTTGGTGACAAATGATGTGACATCCCACATCGCTCAAGGGAGTGATCTTTATATGTATATTCTCATCTTTACCTAGACGAGGCCTTTTGGGAGCTCATTGGCTTCGGGTTCCATCGGAACTCCGAATTTAAGCGAGTAGCGCGCGAGGTCACTCCCAAGATGGGTGACCCATCGGGAAATTCTCGTGTGAGTTCCCAGAAACAAAACCGTGAGGGTGCGGTCGGGGCCCAAAACGGACAATATCATGCTATGGTGGTGGAGCGAGGCCGGGAAGTGGTCCCCCCCTGGGTCGGGATGTGACAATTTGGTATCAGAGCCTAACCCTGGCCGCATGTGTGTCGACGAGGAGGACGGGCCCCTGATTGTGACATCCCACCTCGCCCAAGGGATTGATCCTTATATGTATATTCTCATCTCTACCTAGCACGAGGCCTTTTGGGAGCTCACTGGCTTCGGGTTCCATCGAAACTCCGAAGTTAAGCGAGTAGCGCGCGAGAGCACTCCCAGGATGGGTGATCCATTGGGAAGTTCTCGTGTGAGTTCCCAGAAACAAAACCGTGAGGGCGCGATCGGGGCCTAAAGCGGACAAGATCGTGCTACGGTGGTGGAGCGGGCCCAAAAAATGGTCCTCCCCAGGGCGGGATCTGACAAATGACGTTCGTGTTCCTTGAATCGGTCACTAATGTTATTTGAAAATTTTGGTCTTGTCATTCTCATATCTGGAAAACAATTTTTACACTTTTCTTCCTTACACAATTTTTTTTTTTTTGACCTTTGAATAAATGAGAAAAGAATAAACGCAAGTAAATAAGGGTATGCATAGAAGAAAAAAAAAAAAAAAAGAGGAAAGAGGGTGTACGGAAATCTTTTTTTTATTTGTTTATTTCTTTTTTAAGAAATCATATATTTTCCAAAAATAGAAAAGAAGAAAGTGAAGTAATTGAAGGGTAGTTCGGTCAAAGAAAAAATTCAAATATCCCCTGCCAACGTTCAGAAGCGTGAGTCCAGCGAGGCCAAACACGCCTCCGAGCTTGTTGGCGCCATCCAACCGCTCCCTCTCTCTTCTGCCTCCCATTTCCAAACATTTCCACCCAAATTTCACAATTCTCCGCCCAAAATTTCGAGTCTCCACCCGTAATCTCACCACCAACCGCCGTCGCCGTCACGGAATCCAAAAAGCTTTCGTCTTTCCGACTAGAAAGACCGACCGTTCGTGATCCCTTAACCTATAACTTCCGCTGTGTCAAAACTAGTTAATAAAAATGGCGAATTTTCAAGATATTATGATGTCAGCAGCCATCAACATTCTGTCTGCATTCGGATTTCTGGCGGCGTTTGGTCTGCTGCGGCTGCAGCCGTTCAACGACAGAGTCTACTTTCCGAAATGGTACCTCAAGGGGATGAGGGGAAGCCCCACGAGCTCCGGCGCCACCGTCAGGAAATTCGTCAATCTGGACGCCAAAACCTACTTCAAGTTCCTCAATTGGATGCCTGCCGCGCTGCGGATGCCCGAACCGGAGCTCATTGATCACGCCGGCCTTGATTCCGCCGCTTACATTCGGATTTATGTACTCGGGTAGCTAACTTCCTTCATGCTTTTGAAAAATTTAAATTTTTTTGAGCTAATTACGAAATACGTCCTTGAGGTTTGGGGTCACTTTCAAAGAGGGACCCCAAAATTTCAATTTTTTGGGGTTACTAAAGTATTAACGATTCAAGTCATTTTTGTGTCTGACCGAAATTGAACGAGACAAAAAAAGTTGGTATGAGGCACCTGTTATGTAGACCTGCATGGAGGGCTAGATGGTTTAGATACAACGCGGTTCTAATTACTCAACAGTTTAATACTTTTAGACCGTAATGTAAGAAATTGTACGGAGGGGAAGATGTCTAGACACAAAAGCGGTTTGAATTGTTAACGATTCAATTACTTAGTAATGTAAGGAAACTGCAAAGTCGTATCCCTTGAAATTGACCTTGAACCTAAGGTGTATTTTGCAATTAGCTTTCTTTAGTCCGTTGTTTGTCACAGAATTACTGAATCCCATTTGAAATTCAACAAAGTCGTGAGAGGAAAATTGCGTATTATTTGAAGTTAGACCTCTTCCAACGGTGAAGAGAGGTACCACTCGAGTAAGAGTTAGATGGTTCAGAACACATCGTGTTAAAACACTCGGAGTGCACATAACATGTTACATGTTTTCGAAACTCTTGCTAATTAACTCAGTAAATAACTTAATGATACTCATTTCACACAGCTTGAAGATATTCGTCCCCATAACCGCGCTTGCACTTGGTGTTTTGGTGCCTGTCAATTATATGAGCAATACGCTGGAAAGGAGCCGTGAAGTAGTATTCAGCGACATTGATAAACTCTCAATATCCAATATTCCTACTGGATCTCCCAAGTAAGTTTTTCGTCTCCATTTCCATTTCCCCATGTTTTCTTCTTCTTTGTGAGAGGTACCCTACAGACGTTGTGGTCTCACGACCCAAGTTTTTTTTGTATAGTAGACAGGAGTGACAAGAGATGACCTTAATACTTAGTGTTACCATAGTTTTTCTGCTCTCAGAAGTTCATTACTTTTATACAATCCAAATCTGACTTCTCTTTTGTTTTCGGTCTTATAGGTTTTTCGCACATCTCGTGATGTCTTATGTATTTACCTTTTGGACATGCTTTGTTTTATACCATGAGTACAAGACAGTGGCTACTAAACGGCTTCAATTTTTAGCATCTGAAAAGCGTCGTCCTGATCAGTTCACGGTGAGGCATCCCCATGGTGGTCTGTTTTGTTTTTTCAGTTATCTGTTTTTATACTTTGAGGCATCTGTTTACTCATAGCTGGGTTAGTTTTTTAGTTTGCAATTGTTTACATTAACTCTACGTCCCTAACAGGTTCTTGTGAGGAATGTACCCCCAGATCCTGATGAATCAGTCAGTGAGCATATCGAACATTTTTTCTGTGTAAACCATCCCGATCACTATCTTACACATCAAGTAAGCCACTTGCTGAACTTGGTTAGTTTTGCTAGTTTGATTTGCGAAGGAATCAGCTATATATACTACTGAAAAACAAATTTAAAGTACATATATTAAACTATAAACCTACATTGAAGTCAATTGTGTTACTTTAAATGCTTGTAGGTTGTATACAATGCAAATAAACTTGCACAGGTGGTCGACAAGAAGAAGAGTACGAAAAATTGGCTTGTGTACTACCAAAACAAGTTTGAGAGAAATCCCAAGACAAAGCCTACTACAAAGGTTTCTTTTTTTGCGTAACTTGATTTATATGTTCTTGTGAGAGTCATTTGTTAATATTTTGATTCCGTTGAGTTCGTCATCTCATATCCCATTAGACAGGTTTCTTGGGTCTATGGGGAGATAGAGTCGACGCGATTGATTACTACAATGATACGATCAAGAAGTTGGTCGAAGAAGTGAGTATTTTTAAGGAGCATGCTTTCTTTCTTGTCACACAATGATATGTTGGACAGTCTGTGTTTGTTTTGTTTGTGCATTCTAGATGCATAATAATGTAGATTTCATGCAGGAAAAGCAAGAACGAGAAAAGGTTATAAGTGATCCTGATGCCATAATGCCTGCAGCATTTGTTTCATTCAAAACGCGATGGGGAGCAGCTGTGTGTGCTCAAACTCAGCAGTCAAGAAATCCTACCATGTGGTTGACAGAGTGGGCTCCTGAGCCACGCGACATCTATTGGAATAACCTTGCAATTCCATATGTTGAACTCAACGTGCGAAAATTGCTCATGGGTGTTGCCTTTTTCTTCCTTACTTTCTTCTTCATGATTCCAATTGCGTTCGTCCAATCTTTAGCTAACATCGAGGGGATTCAGAAGGCCCTTCCTTTCTTGAAGCCACTACTTCAGATGTGTGTCCCTGTTTCATTCTATTAGTATTGATTTCTTGTATGTGGTTTTAACTAATACAAAGGGTTTTAAATCCTAACCCTTCTTTTCGTTTGTTTTTCTCTTGCAGAAGTTCTGTCAAGTCTGTTGTCCAAGGGTTTCTTCCGGGAATTGCATGAAAGATATTTCTTGCTATACTTCCCATGATTCTTATGCTTATGTCAAAGATTGAGGGCTTAACATCACTCTCACATCTGGATAGGAGATCTGCAGCGAAGTATCATTTGTTCATACTTATCAATGTGTTCCTAGGAAGCATTGTTGCTGGAACAGCACTTCAGCAGCTTGAGAAACTTATGAACGAGCCCTCAACCGAGTAATGTCAAAATTTTCCACAACTTAGTATTAATGTTGGCAATGGCATTTTTGTGTATAGACTTGAAATTTTCATACTTTCTTAATCGATGATGGGATAATCTGACAGGAAATGTACGATTGCTTTTGCAGGTTCACAAAAACTGTTGGGAGGTCCATCCCAATGAAAGGTACATTCTTCATCACTTATGTCATGGTTGATGGTTGGAGTGGAATCGCTGCAGAAATCCTTAGATTGGTGCCGTTAATTTTGTTTCACCTCAAGAACACATTTCTGGTTAAGACAGAACAAGATCGGGAGCAGGCAACGGATCCCGGTTCCTTGAATTTCGCCACAAACGAACCTAGGACACAATTATATTTTCTGCTGGGTCTTGTTTATTCTGTTGTCACACCTATACTACTTCCTTTTATTCTCATATTCTTCGCTTTTGCCTACGTAGTTTATCGCCATCAGGTACGCTATCTAATACCGCCATTCTGCCATTAGTAAATACAGATTAGCTCATTGTTAGGGTGGCACTAATGGTTCCTTTTTGCTGCCAGATTATTAATGTCTATGACCAGAAATATGAGAGTGGTGCGGCCTTCTGGCCACAAGTGCATCTTCGTGTAATTATCGGTCTAATCATAGCACAAGTTCTACTAATGGGGTTGTTTAGCACATTAGGCGTTGCGAAATCAACATTCATTCTCATCCCGCAACCTATTTTGACAATTTGGTTCCATAGAGTCTGCAAGGGGCGTTTCGAATCAGCATTCCTAAAATTCCCACTACAGGTAATTAGGTTGAAGTTTCCGGTACAAAGTTTTGTTAGTTATGTATAGAATGCCATTACTATAACGGCACATTTCTTGAGTTCTCATGCGTTTACTAACACACACAGAGTCATAAAAATATGCGGCTCTCGCATTCTGAATGCCGTTACTATACTGTATTCTTAGCAATACCATATTCTCAATGTGCTTGGTTTGGCAACAAACAGGAGGCAATGGTGAAGGATACAGTCGAGCGGGCAACGGAACCAAACCTGAATCTGTTGAACTATCTGAAGGACGCTTACGTGCATCCCGTCTTCAAGGGAGGGCAGATGCAGAATCACGAAGTAGACGTTGACGAGGAAGAGAGCAGTCCTCTCGTTGTTACAAAGAGAACGTCTCAAATGGGAAGTAAACACGAGTCCGACTCCGGTCCTGAAATTCGCAGTTAGTTTTTCTTTCCGGCAGACCTATCTTTTAGGTTCAAAACCCTTCTTTCTTGTAAATGCACGAGGATCATGGACAGTGACCGATCCAGGATTTTAAGATCGGGAGGTCCCAAGATAAAAGTTCAAAAAAAAAAAAATATTAGACTAGTTTTGGTTCCATATCACTATTTTTTTTTATTGAATTTGGTTCATTGAATAATCAAAATTAATATGCTGTTGGGGAACTCTGCAAGGGTCTTACCACCTTCTTGATTTACAACCACATCAAGTGGCCAAGTGGTAAGGACGCGGATTTCGACTCATAAAATACAAAACATAGGAGGTTCCAGGTTCGAGGCTCCAAGTTAGTGAGTTTGCTTGACTGTGAGTCTTCTAGGCCCCTAGAAGGGGTGAATAACTGTGGCTTACTACTAGTTGTCCCGCTTTAAAAATAATAATAATCAAGATTAATCTCAAAGGTAATAAAACCAACAAAAACTTAGATGAATTTGGAAGAAATAAAATTAGGCAGCTATAGGTGGTGGAACGGCAAATGGTGCTAGGGGATGGGGTAACTTGAGTTTAAAGTTGGGAGGTTGCAACGATTTGGAGGATTAAAGCACAAATTAGAAACCTCTTATTCTTCTTTATATGCACTGCTGCATGTACATCCATGGAGGCAACTAGCCTCTCCGATGCACTTGCTCAAATTGTTGGAGGGTCCTGAAGGTCAATCACAAATGTTTCTTCAGACTTCCGGAGGGTCCCGGGACCTCTCAGGTCCCTATATGAATCCGTCTATGATCATGGATTTTATAGTGTTCATTATGTGGATGATTGGGAAGATGCAGACATATTAGAATGTCAATGTAGCGATGGAGTCTAATTTGTATGTTTAAACATGATTATTTTTTATTTACTAGCAATTCATCGTGTGATCCAGAAGAAATTCTTAAGTGTAACTATACAGAAAAGTTTCAATTCACGTTAAATTATTATTGTGGTTAACATTTGCTTTGATAATTACTCATTAAACTAATTGGGCTTGCTGGTTTAGTACGTATTCTTGGACTTTAGTTTGAGACCCTGGAGCTTTCCCTCCATAATTTTTCTTCTGGGAAATATTATATTTGAGAGAATAGCCGTTTTAGAATTTTCTTTTCTCATACGGGTGACCGGATGAAGTGAGATATGTACTTAAAATATAATTACCGATGAAAATATTGATATATAAATTTGTGAAAATATTGACCATACGGATGTTGCGGGGTGTTGCTCGGGTGGGAGGGAAAGAAGATAATGAACGTTCATCTTTTTTTTATTATTATTTAAATATTTTTAATTCATATAACAATATTCAATAAAATTTGTAAGACTAGTTGTGTGACACGTCAATACAAAACAAAATTTTCGACCAAATTGTGACAGAATAACCGCAATAATTTGACTACATTCATCAATGTTCAATTACAGGAACTGGATTAATTTTGAGACCATTTGTGATTAAAGCCCCTTAAAAATATTATTAATCTTAACAAAGTTCGAAGTTTAGCAAAAATCGAACGGTCGAGCATTTTCGTAAGAACAGTTCAAGTCACTCTCACCCATCTCGATCTCGACCAGCTTTGCTGCGTTGTGCGGCCCATAAAATCCTGACAACTTTTCAGAGAACGAAATCCCAACAACTCTCTGCCTCTCTCTCTCTCTCTCTCTCTCTCTCTCTCTCTCTCTCCCCTACTGTTTCTGCATCAGTCTGATTCTAACTGAGCAGGTCCAATGATGTAAGTTCGTATCTCCCTCTTTGTTGTCACCAAATCTCTCAATTTGTTCATGCTTATGATCTTCTGTCTAGTTGCTTACCTGCTGATGCATTTGATTTTTTTTTTATCTATTTTAGTTTTTAAACTTGAATTATGAACAACCCAACTGAAATTTTTTTTATTGTTTATACTCGAATTATGAGCAACCCATCTTAGATTTTCTCAGATTAGAATCTGGGTTCAACTTATTTTCTTGATTCACGTAGTTTTTGATCATTTGTGACAACTCCCATGGATCCTGTTCTTTCTTTGATTTGATGGGTTTATGATGTTTATCTGTGTTGTCATTGCAATTGTATGTTGCAGCATGAAAAAATTGGAAATTATATGCTTCTTTATCGAATGCCGGTGATTGAAGAAGTTTGTTCATGAGATGATGATTTTCTAGGATCCAATATATTAGGGACCTTCGTGTTTGCGCTCTAGGATGGCAACTCTTCCGCTGTCAATCGTCATTCAGGCCTCATGTTGTTTGAATTGTGGAACCACTGAATTGTCTAAGCTGACTGCTGCAAATCGTAACATACACAGGCATAACGGTCTGCGTGGTTCTGTAAAACTGGGTATAGAGAGAAATCTAGTTTTCGGAGAAGTTCTGCAGAACTTGAAGGAAATGCCTCTAAGGGACCGTGACTTGAAAGTGTATGCTACATCCCGAGTTTCTGTTGAGCCAATGGAGCAAAGAGTCTACACCAGTACTGAAACTGAAGAAGCAGGCAAGGTATCAACTTATCGATTTAGGACAGAAACTGGGGATCTGGTAAAAGTTTTTGTTAGAATGAAGAATGCCAAATACATTGTGAATATTGAAGTTTCATCATTGCACCTGTCTAGTAATGATAGATTATTAGTACTGAGTTGGGGAATTTATAGATCTGATGCATCTAGTTTTATGCCTTCGAATTTCAGAAGTTCGACCCCAGCTGACAGAACCACCACCCTTGAAACTCCATTCACTGAGACTTCTTCCGGCAGGTTTACTCTAGAATTGGAGTTTGAGGCTAAACAAATCCCCTTCTACCTCTCGTTTATTTTGAAATCCCCCGCAGATGCTGATTCGAGTGACTTGGAAATAAGAAGTCATAGGAAGACAAATTTCTGCTTCCCAGTTGGTTTTTCTCGAGGAGATCCCGCTCCATTGGGTCTGTCTTTTTCTAATGATGGTTCCATGAACTTTGCCATCTTTTCAAGAAATGCAGAAAGTGTAGTTTTATGCTTGTATGGTGAGACCGCGGCTGAAAAACCTGTGTTGGAGCTCGATCTAGATCCATATGTTAATCGATCAGGTGACATCTGGCATGCATCATTTGAAAGTGCATGGGATTTTGTGAGCTATGGTTATAAATTTGATGAAGGGAATGTCTTGCTGGATCCATATGCTAAGATCATTGCGAAATCTGTTCCTCATGGGACAGGGTTGAAGTATCTTGGAAGACTATGTGAGGAACCTGCTTTCAACTGGGCTGGTGACGTTCGACCTGACTTCGCATTGGAAAAACTTGTGGTTTATCGGTTGAACGTGACGCGTTTTACAGAGCATAAGTCTAGTAAGCTACCAACTAATATAGCAGGCACCTTTTCGGGTTTGACAGAGAAGTTGGAGCATTTGAAAGACCTGGGTGTGAATGCAGTTTTATTAGAGCCTATTTTCCCATTTGATGAGCAAAAGGGTCCATACTTCCCTATCCATTTCTTTTCACCTATGAATTGTTTTGGACCTTCTAGAGGGCCTGTATCAGCTGTCAATTCTATGAAAGACATGGTGAAAAAATTTCATGCCGACGGAATAGAGGTCCTAGTGGAAGTTGTTTTCACCCATACCGCTGAGGGTGAAGCTCTGCAAGGAATCGATATCTCATCTTATTATCACATAAACAGGGTTGCGGATTTGAAAGCCAGAAACGCTTTGAATTGTAACTATCCTGTTGTGCAACAAATGGTATTGGATAGTCTTCGATACTGGGTGACTGAGTTTCACGTTGATGGCTTTTGTTTTATAAATGCATCATCTCTGTTGCGAGGGTCTAATGGTGAATACTTATCTCGCCCGCCTTTGGTTGAAGCAATTGCTTTTGATCCGCTACTCTCGAAGACCAAGATCATTGCAGACTGCTGGGATCCTCATGGCTCAGTACCAAAGGAAACTCGCCTTCCTCATTGGAAGAGATGGGCAGAAGTGAACTCAAAATTCTCTAAAGATGTGAGAAACTTTTTGAGGGGTGAGGGCCTTCTTAGTGACCTTGCTACACGGCTTTGTGGGAACGGGGACATCTTCTCGGATGGACGAGGGCCAGCATTCTCTTTCAACTTTATTTCCAGGAATTCCGGACTTCCTCTCGTGGACCTTGTTAGTTTCAGTGGTGTTGAGTTAGCTTCAGAACTGAGTTGGAATTGTGGGAAAGAAGGGCCTACAGATAAAACCGCTGTACTTGAAAGGCGACTTAAACAAATTCGTAATTTTCTCTTTATCTTGTTTGTTTCACTCGGCGTTCCTGTCCTTAACATGGGAGATGAGTGTGGACAATCTACAGGTGGTTCCCCTGCATACAGTGACAGAAAAGCTTTCGATTGGAACGCACTGGGAACAGGTTTTGCTACTCAAACCACACAATTCATCGCATTCTTAAGTTCGTTTAGGATAAGGCGGAGCGACCTACTTCAGAAGAGGAACTTCTTGAAAGAAGAAAATATAGACTGGTACGGGAGTGATCAATCTTCTCCAAAATGGGAAGATCCATCCTGCAAATTCCTTGCCATGAAGCTGAAACCAGACGAAGAGGAAGCGAACGAACCAGGAGATGTTTCTCCCCCTTTATGGGGTGACTTATTTGTTGCCTTCAGTGCAGCTGATCATTCAGAGACTGTCATTCTGCCTCCGCCTCCGGAAGGTATGGGATGGTTCCGTTTGGTCGACACGGCTCTTCCATTTCCAGGTTTTTTCTCAACTGACGGCGAGCCAGTTCCGGAACAAATGGCTGGTTTGTTTGCGTGCCAAATGAAGTCTCACAGTTGTGCTCTGTTTGAAGCCAGAAGCTTGTAGCTTTATTAGTTAATCCATATAATTATTTTGTTGGTTAACTTTTAATAGGATGCTTAGACAATAAGACATTGCAGTGCAGTAAAGTAGCACATAAGTCACTGCTGTAAATTCCATGTAAATTTTATTTAAAGCAATAAAGTACTATTTTTATTGAATAATCTTTGATCTTTTGAAAACAACCACCAAGCTTTATCTCACTAAATGGGGTCGGCTGTATAAATCCTAAAACGCCACGCGCTCGGTTTTACGCCAAGTTTTCCGTTAGCTCTAAGTACTTTATACATTTTCTTAGTCTCTTTTCGAGTCTTCCTACTCTTCCTCTACCCATTTTGCCCTGACCCTCCATCTCAAAGTCGCACCTTTTAACGGAACATCTGTAGGTCTTCCGTTCATGTGTCCAATCTTTGGTCTTTTGAAGTTAAAGAAAAACCCTTTACTCTTTTAGCAAGGAAAAAGAAAAGGCTACAAAAACTACAAAAAAAAACCAAGGAACACAATTTTGCTACCACTGCAAATTAATGGCCAGGTCTAGCATCGATTCTACCAAGCGTATGGCACGCTGCTTTTCCTGCTGCTTCAACCTACTTGCAATGGCTTCAGGATCAAGCCCTTGTGCATTTTGTACTTCACTTTGCTCGGCGCGAACCTCTTGTAGCAATGCATCGACCTCCCTGACAAAGTCTACCCTCAGTAGAGCATCATCGGCTTCAACTGGTAGCCGGAGTGGTCCTTCATGCTGATCGAGAAGAAAGATGACCGAATAAAGAAGTCAGAAACGATAAACTTGACTTATAAATAGTTACAAATCATGACTTCCAACATAAATCTCAATCTGCATATTCCCAACATACCTTATCGATGTCAAATCCTGCTGGAACAAGAATGCTAAATGGATCCTCCCGTGGGAAAGTATCAATCATGTGCTTTTTGCATTCCTTCAGCCACCCTTCACCGTCGAAGCCATCATGCATATTCAAAAGATCATTGAGCAGTCTCATGGCAGGAGTAGCCTCCCGTTTCAGAATCTCAGCCTAAAGAAGAATACGAAAATTTTACACAAGGATTTAGGGGGTATCAAGGCTAATCTAAACTAATTTTGTAAGGTATTCTCATATGAAACCATTGAGTAATAGCAACAGCTTAAATTCTCCCACCGGTAATGAAATCAAAGTATAAATAGGTTAACAGCAGGTTCCAAAATGCTAAAATGAACAATTTCATGGCTAGAACTTAGAATAGGATGAGAGCAGCTCGTACCTCAACCCTTCTGTATAGCAAATCAAGACTTCTAATAACATCCTTTTCATCCTGTAAAAAGGTCATAAATACCCAAAACCAATAAGCTGGAGAGCAAGAGAGACAAGGAGAGAGAGAGAGAGTGATGACGAAAATGTGATAGGTTATCTATAACATTAGACTGATCCAAGCAACTTATTAGGTTGAGTTTGTTAATCTAAAGCAATCAGTAACCACAGCCAGTTTGTAGACGGCAGCTACTGACTTTTTGGTTACAAAACTTCATTTCTATATCTCTAAATCAGTTTCTTTAGGAAATTGTTATAGTCTCATCAACTTACATCACGTCGAGCGAGGTCAAGGCGATTCCATATGACCATCAAAACAAGTTCAGTCAGTTCCCCTTTCTCAGCAGCTTCCTCAATTTTCTGCATATAAATCATGAACCTCATTTAACTTACAGTCTGAGTACAAGTACAAAATGCAATAAAGCAAACATAAGAAACTGAAGGCAAGCCATCACAGGTGAAAACTGAAAGTCTTCCTAAAGACTAAGACCAATTTTAGCACAACGGGTTTTCTGATATCACCTCTTCCACTTCTTCAGCAGCTCTGATAAAGCTCGAAATCAGCTTCCGAGCATTTCGGACATCTTCTTCGGGATAATCCTTCAATCTCATGCCTATCTCCCTATACTCTTCAACCTTCCTTTCCTCCTCTTCGTCCTCCTCTTGACGCCTTCGATGCAGCTCCTTCGTTTTCTCCCTTTGCTGAGCTTGCCATTCCTAATTCAGAAAATAAAAAGCTTACTTCCACTTCCAACATGAATAAAATACAAAACTTTACACATATAATTACAGAAAAACTTGAAATTTGAGTACCCATTTGGACAAATTAAAGAGCAAATTAAAGGAAAAAGGACACTCACATCGTCGTAGTACTCTTTGGGAAGACCTTCAAGTACTGGTTCTTCCTTTTTCATGCTCTTCCTCAAAACTGCCACCAAAAACCCAGAAAAAAGCATACAAATTCAGAAAAGAACAAGTTCAACACTGCCATCAAAAACCCAGAAAAAAGCATCAAAATTCAGAGAGAAAATGTTCAAAGCTCCAACAAAAAACCCAGAAAGCATACAAACTTATTAGAAATAAAAAGTTCAAATTTGAAAAATCAAGTGATGTGAGAGCGCTGAAAGGTTGTGCTATGCACCTGAAAAATGTTTTGGCTTCAATCGAGAGGGCCAGAGCCTTGCAGGCGAGGAAGATGACGATGGCGTCGGTGAGAGTGGCAGCGCCGCGCACGTTAGCGGGAACACCCTCGCTTCCATTTTCTCTTTTTTCACTTGAACTGGGCGAGACCGTGTTTACCCAACAGGATCCTCTCCGGTTCCACGTTAATGTGTCCGATTATCATAGTTTTTATCAAGTATTGTATATGTTTAATTTTAAATAAAAATATTTAAAATAATTTCTAATTACACGATGTACGATGAACGAGCATGATTGATAAATTTCTGAAATCCTTACCAAAAGAATCCAACAATAACCGGATTCGTGTTTACCAAGTTTATGTTGGAAGCTCACGACAGGGGAGAGATTTGAGATAATATTAAAAATAGGCAGTGAGATTTCAATTTTCCCACAATGCTTTTTAAGGTTTTGAAATCTTATCAATTTATGGCTTTTAAATATTTAAATGTCTGTTAAATTGATAAGTTTTTTAATCAATTTGGTGCAAATATGATTTACATGTTATTGTAATTACCGAGTTCATGATCATTGTGTCATCAATTTAATGAATATTCAAATAATTCATTAGACATCAGGTGTAAATTCATACAATTTCAAAACCTTAGAGGCAATGTGAGATATTTAAAACTTCGTGGTCCGTTTTGAAAATTACCTCAACCATGAAGGGTGTGAAATGTATACCCCTTATTTATTTTTGCTGCTAATCAATCGTCTATTTGGTTTAGTAATTTTCTTCATCTATGACTCGTAGATTATAACTTTGATCAACCCGATAACAGGATTGTAGAAAATTCTTTTTATAATTCCGTTTCATAGTTTCAAAAGAAAACTCGCAAGTAAGGTAAAGGTGGGTGAAATAATTTATGTGTTGTATTATTAACACTCCAAAATCATCATCATGTACCACTTCTTCTCATAGTTGATTTATTTGGTTATTTTTTTTGCTTCAGAGATGAGTGTTAAATGTTGTTTTATTTTCTATTTTTGAAGAAAAAAAACATTTGACTATTTCAAGTAATCAAAATGTTGAGCGCAAAAACTCTTTATCATTCAAAAGAAGAGTCGTGCAGTTTAGTTGAATGAGCTATATTTATCCAAAAATCTCACCAAGGAATATCGTACAAGCAAAAATTCTAAAAAACGCTAGGCACAAATCGGACAACGAGCAAGGATCTAAGCGAGTTCTTTTATTTTTATTAAATTTATATATAACAATAAAAACATATAAATAAGTTACTACCTATACAGTTATACTTAAAAAAAAATATAGTATTTACACACACACACACACTTATATTTGAGAACATAAATGCAAAATAGAAGGATTTATAAATCATAAGTGCTACAATGTTGATTGAATACATAAAATGAATAATGTATTATATAAGTTATTTTACAAGAAAGAAAGTCCACAGTTATTTTACAAATAGAATATTATATTCAAACCCTTAACCAAAAAAAATCAAATAAATAGAAACGCCTAGGGCCGCCTATGCCGCCGCCTAGAGACTTCACTGATTTCCTAAACGCCTAGCCCCTAATTGGGGCGCTTGGCCTCCACCTAGTGCCTAGGCCGCTTTCTCAAACAGTGCATACAAGACTAACAGTGCATACAAGACATACGTGTCCGTTAGTTGCCTTTTCACCGAGAAAAACTTCTCTGCAACAGACAACAGCATCCCGTTGCATGTAAGTTTTCCTCTCACAGACTCCTCCGTGCCTTCGAAACATTCAGACCTCACATTCAACTACTAGTTCAGCTGCTGCGCCCATGGCCTCAACGCCACCGAGTCCCAGAAGGGCCAGAGCCAATTCCTCCTCATTCCACTGTCTAAGTCCCTTGCTCAGCATCTTCAATATTTCCACATCAACATCCAGTATCCACTTTTGCGTGCATGCTACCATCAAGCTCACAAATCCTGCTACATACGCTCGCCACATAGCCCAATCACAACCCAGTGATATTTTCCCGTCGAGTGCGCTTGCAATAAATCCCAAATGCCGCCCGAGAATCTTTGGTCGCCGCTTTGATGCTGGTGATGCCGAGTCCACACCCCAAGCAAATGTCCCACAAAGCACTGCAAAGTATGCAAGGGCATAACCACCCAACATGGCAACCATGCCACCAGGTTCTTTGCCTTCCGGATCCAAACCACGGGTTGATATAAACCAAGAAGGCAAAGTTTCTTTGATAAAAGACTGAACTAAACTCGATCCGCCAGATATCCAAACTAAGGTGGCCCCAAGTGTAGCTGCAATCCTGACACGTGCCATTGCGGCAGCAAGAGAAACCTGTCCAAACCTCACCCCGTGCTTGGTCTTCCTCAATTTCTCCGCCCTCTCTCTGGGTAATCCGCAATTGGCAATATCTCTAACAGAATACATTAGAAGAGAGAGCACCTCTTCTGTCAGGAACATTACATCTCTGACAGATCGATGCACACGCAAGTATAGAATTCCGGGGGCAACAGGAGAAATCCCACCAGAGAAATGGGAACCAAAGCCATGACCAAGGAGGGCACCCACACTGCCGTTGCTGTAAGCACGAGAGGAGCTTAGCCCGAGAGTAGATGTAAAGCAGCTCTTAAGAAGCTGGACCACAGCATCGCTGTTGTGATGGAAGACAGTTTGAGAAGCAGAAAAAACCAGGTAGTCATTCCAGCGCTTTACCTTCTGGGCCCACAATGAGGCTAAGATCGGATTGCAAGGCCATGGGCAACCAGCAGCTAGGGAGTTCAGAGCTGGTCCAATCAGGGTGAGGGCACGTTCAGAGGCTCTATCAAGTTTATAAGTTATTGTGAGACTTACGAGAGCAGCAAATGGTAAGGGAAGCAGAGCTGGGGCGCTCCCACCTGCAAGCAATAAATTGAAGGCCTAACAGTGTTAACATGACAACTATTAGAAGTTTACAGCATAAACTCAAAGCTCCAATTTCACTAGTCTAAAATTTGTTGGTCAATTCAAATATCGACAGAACACATTCACTTTAGATCATGAGTGACAACTGAAAGAAGTTGGCTCGAACTTCAGAGGCAATATGTCATGATTTTTCATATTACAACAATATAAGACATCTTGAAAAACAAAAAAGTTATTTCACAAAGTTATAGAATATAAGGACATACCAACTGTGAGGCTAGGCACATCAACACCAGTGGCAGCTAGAATTTTCTTTATCTGCTGCTCAACAAGTGATAAATTTGCAGCAGGGCTTGGCCAATCAGTTCCATTCATACAAGCTGGCTTCCATATTCCCCGTGTTACTTCAGCTGAAAAATAGCTTACCATGGTTCCCAAAGTTGCTGGAAGATAATCGGCAAGATCTTTCAGTCCTGAGATGAAGCATGCAATGAAGTTAACAAACCTTAACCAACTCCACATCTTTCTCAAAGGGGCGCTTTCAGTTCTGCTTTTCTATCAATGCATAAAGGGGATTCAACAAACCTGTAGCCAGTTCACGGGGAGAAAGTCTTCCATGGGCACATGCAGTAAGAGCAGCATCAAGGACAAATGGAGTTGCTTCAAGGATATCCCATGCCGGTACCTTGAGTCTAATAGCGGACTCATCAGTTCCCGATGCAGATGAATTACTACTACCTGAAGTTGCTGGAGTCAAAGGCTGACTACTTCTATTTATTTTTCTAAACATCAGGGTCAGGAGTGCATCAACAATCTGATGAACGGGAGTCCCAGGTACAAGCCCAGATAGGGTAGAGCAAATACACTTTTGATGTTGCTGGTACCAGAGTTTCAGTTTCGGAAAGAAATCCAGGGTAATGGTACCTGAAGGGAAGGTGATAAATTTTGAAACTCTTCTGCTTTTTATTCGATCCATGGGTGAATTACCAAAGGATGCTAATCTACAGTTTCGCAGCAACAAGAGGTATTCTGGACCACTTTGGCTTCCCACAGTTGGGTAGTCACCCATTATGTGTTCCAGAGGCGGATGATCAAATCTCCACAACCTCAATAGAAGTGTAAAAGCATTTGAGAACACCGCATGACATGAGAGTTCTTCCCCTGTTGTAGGTGTCCATGAGATATTGGGAACACTTGAGCCAAAAACTTCGCAAATAGGCATCAATGCAGCTGCAAGTAGTGGAACCTAGAAGTGAATGACAAATAACGTTAGTTTTAGGAAAGCATGAAAGCCTAGGGAAAATTTTCATTTCATAACACAAAGACCTTTATCAATCTTATCTATTTCAACAAGGGATCCACATACCAATCCCAATAAGGAGAAAATCTGTACAGTATCTATAGATGATGCGCCAACCAGAAGGACATTAAAGAATGAAGCATAGCCGATCAAATGGCTATCACTCCCTGAGTAATCTGCAGGAACTGGAGGTGACAGCAATCTTATAATAAAAAGACAGGTGTGCTCCTGCGAAGGACAAAGAATTGAATAAGACTAACATGCAGTAGAGGCCAGCAGGAGGAAGGAAGGGAGGGGGAGATGAGAGAAAGGGAGAGTCACCTGTATATTCCATCCACGAACAAGAGAAGCCCCACAAAGAATGGTAGCAGCAGATATCTTCTCTTCATCTGAACCATTGACTGCAATCTCATATATTTTCTCAATCTCTGCTAAGCTTCCATCAAACCATGAGCAAATTCAGTTGCCATACCACTGGGTAAATTTACAAAATAGAGCATCTGATATACCTGGCTTCAGGAAAAAGAAGGGGGGTAACTGAAGACCAGGCCATGATGCTAAGAAAAATTATGGATGCTCAGAAAAATTATGGATGCTCTAGTCATTATTTGGTACCTAATGATATGAGCTAAACAGCGCTACAAACTCAAAAATCATGGACCCAAAATAGATGATTCCCACTTGGAATTCATGTTTATGTAGTGTGACTATCACTGCCTATCAATCGCAGCCCTACTTACCTTGTTATGGCTAAACATACAAACAGACAAATTGTACCAATGATACAATAGCATACCTAGAAGCTGGAGTGGCAACTAAAGCATTTGCCAGTGACGGAGTTAGAGGTGACCCCTTCACTATTGAAGACCAAGCAGGCACTTGGCCTGGAACATTGCGTAGCACTTGGTTGCTGCGTGCACTCACATAGCCTGGCCAAAAATATGCTGATGTATCTAGGATATTCCGCGCAATACAAGCTTCAACAATCAGATGCCGCAAGTTTCCCGCTGCAAGTGCAAAATATTAGGATAGGTTCAAGGAAATATATATATAAAAAGTATCAAGCCCCCATAAAAGAATTAAGGAAAGCATGAATGCGAGATAACCATAATGGGAAGAAACATAAACGGGACCAAAAGGAAAACTATAGATGTTAAAACAGAACAAAACCCTCTGAAGAATAAGAAAGGAAAACACAATTGATCCTGAAAGCAGAATTAGACAAAAACATAATAATAATGGTAGACAAACGAAAGGTCTTAAACACCAAATCGTGAGCTATCTTATACCTTCTCAATAAAAAAACTCCATTGCTGGGCTGAAGGAAAAATTAGTTTCTTACCACAATTTATTGGCATTTCGTTCACGCTAATACATTCATGGTATCCATTACTGACTGTAAGGCCTGATCTGAACATTATAGCCTTAGCTGCAGCTTGATTCGCCACTGAACAAACAGACTGAGGTGGAGTCAACAAGGCCTCATAATCACCCAATCGCTGTAAGGAGGTGATTAAATCTCTGCGGCGCTTTCCAGGAGCTTGTTCCTTCCTTTGGTTAGTATGATCCCCTCCCATTTCCTCCATCAATTCAGCTTCCTCTTCTTCAATAATATTAGTAACTGCAAGTGTTGTAATACACAACAACATGCATAAACAGGTATCAAGACGAGGGACAGGTCCTTCTCTAGGATCCCTTTCCTATAAAACCAATCAAGAGGGAAAAGGGGATAAAAGGTCAATTGGACTAACACTTTTGAGGAATTTTTCCTTGCACAGAACAAGATGTCAATCAATCATTAGATATGGAAATTTCCAAATTGTTCACATCAATTCTTACCCTTTGAACAAGCCGAAGAGCTGAAATCCATAAACCTAAAAATGCATTGTGCCATGTGGTGGCATTAACTGCCTGCAGAGCCTTCACTAAACCTGCAAGTTTAACTCAGATCAATATTCCTGGCTAGGAGTACTAGAATCTTATCAACTCTAGGTACGTACGATAGAAGAATTTAAATACAAAAAGGCGGCCCGCACCAGTAAGGGATTCGACGGCACTAATTTCAGCTACTTCTGATCCATCCATAGCATCTTCAAGATACAGATCAATGGGAAGCCAAAAAGCAGATGAACTCACTCCGTGAGACTGACAGGCTGAAGACACTAAAGACCCAGAAGACAAGACTGCATGAAATTCTTGTTGTGAAATTGTTTTGCATTCCCGAGTCAGAAGTCGACGGCTATCAGATGTCAGCTGTAGAAGACCCTCTGGAGTTATATGTTTCATAGTCCTCAAAGCTGACGAGTTTGCCGCAAGCACTTGCAGTTTCTGAACGAAACCTCCCCAGTGCGATGGCCTGAAAAGAAGAGGTGATAAGAAAGATGCCCACGAACCAAAAAAGTAAATGGATATATTTAAAAAAAGAAAAGAAAAGGTTCAGATCCTTACATATTTCGACGGGCCAAGTACAAAATCCTTGAAGTTACTTTGTTTTGCAGAAACTCCACAATTATGTCAATAGCCATTGCAGTATTTGCTTTCTGCAAACCTTCATTTTGCTCACTTCTCTTCTCATTAAAGCAACCGTGACCATCTATTTCCATATCTTGTGGCCTGGTCGGCCATCTAGGCTTCTTATCTGGGGTAAGTTCCAGCAAACCTTCGTCATCTAGGGATGCATCAAGTAACTGCCATGTGATTGAAAAGACAAACTCAACAATAACAACTCCAGGTTCAGACACTTGAAGGCCATACTGCTGGGAAAGATGTAGAGCATCATCAATGGATTTTATGATCCTGCAATCGCATCAAAAGATATTATTAGAAATTATCATACGAGCATGAGACAGCGAAATGAAGAAATTACTGAGTTGACATAGATGGTGTTGAAAGACTTTGGTTGGTTTGGTTGGTATTAGTTATAAAATTAACTTCTCTATGATGAGCTGTTTCTTTAAATGGGGGACATGGAGGAAATGGAAAGGCAAAGGAGGCAAAAAAGTTCATCAGTAAAGAGCATTTCTTCAACAGAGGGTCAGGGAATCAGAAAGCACGAGACAGAAAAACCGACAGAAATTACTAAATAGACGTATATGGTGTTGAAACTTGAAAGACTTTGATTGGTTTATGACATTAAATTATACAAATAAGTTCTCTATGAGTCATTGTTTCTTTCAAAGGGGCACGTGGGGGAAATGAAAAGGAAAAAGGGGTAAAAGAGTTCATCAATAAGGAGAATTTCCTTAACAGAGGAAAGGGGGGATTTGAACACCTTTGTGCAAACTGTCATGTTTAACGGAAAAATTAAATTCTTGAACTCTTATTGACTATTGAGAAACCAAATAAAATACACAATTTGCATTCCTATATAGCAGGAGTGGTAGCAGCTAAAAAATCAAGGAAAAACAACTAAGCACAATATCTCGTTGTCAAGGACTTTTTTGTCTCCTGAAATGAAGCCATGAATTAAGATTTTATTGTCAAGAACTTTTGCAAAATGGCACATAGTAAAACAAAATACAAGTTCAAGGAAGGCTTATTGGGAAATAATATTATACAACAAAAAGAGAAATTTGAAACTTACTTCTGACTATTTGGTCCACTCAATTGAGAAGCAAACAAAAATGTATGTCTTTTAAGAAGTTCCATGTAGAGCCTATATGCTGCAGGGTGAAGCTGTCGATTTGGAACAACCCTGTATAAAACAAGACAACAATAAACGTAAGTTTTAACCAGTAAAAGTACATTTTAATAACAACAGCTGATTAAGCATAGTTCTAAAGGAGACCATCCATCACACAAGATGGCACATGCATGAATTTTCGTCGACCAACACCAGCTCAGTAAAGAAACTACGGGCATGAAGACCTTAACTGCCTAAATAATTATTCATTCAACAATATCTTTCTGAACCATTTTCAAAGCATCGTCCGCCATATGATGATGCATAATTCAGCCACAAACTACCAACTATAATGCCACAAAGCCCCAGAATTTCATTTGAACTTGTACAAAGACTATAACTTTACAAGTAACTCAGACATTTCGCAAAAGCCGATCCCCTAGTGCCATATAGTTAGGTTAACCAATTCGCAAACTTTGTCAATCCACCTACCCGGCACGCGCATTTTAGTAACCATTCAAACTGAACAACCACACAGTCGAATATCGAAACGAATCAAATATTTCACCTACTACAATCAACTTCCCAGAAAATCGTAAACTGTAAATACTTCACAATCTCAGATTCTCGCACTCCCATAAACAACAAACTAAAAATAGTAACTTTAACCCAAAAATTGTAATTCGATACATCAAAACGAATGTAATGAGGGAGTGAGAGAGTACTTGGTAGAGAGCAGAGCAAGGACGAGCATGGGAGGGACGATCTTGACCGCCAGGGCCTTCTCGAGGAACTTCCACGTGATGGGCACGTGATTGGCCCAGCAGATGTGGGAGACGAGGAGGTGCGCGAGCTCGACGGAGGGCAGGGAGACGGCGGCGGAGGTGAGGCTGGAGCTGAGCTGGACCGCCCAGAGGAGCGGGTCACTGTTCTTGTCCTGCGCGGACTTGGTCAGCTGGAGCACCGAGTCCCACAGCTGACTCTGCGGCGCCTGCTGTACGAACACGGCCATCGTCGTCGTCGTAGGAGGAGGAAATTAGGGTTGCATGAGAGAGAGAGAGAGAGAGAGAGAGAATCGGAGGAACTTTTGCTTTATTGGATAACAATATATTCGGACTTTGAATTTGTGTAAGGTATGGAGAGTGAGGGAGGAGTACACAAGGCGCGGTTGAAGTCAGTTTTGGAGGCGGGTTAGTACATTTTTCTCCGTTGACTCGACCGGTAAAATTGTCCGTGACTTGCATTTCTAAAAAGGTCGGGGTCTACTATTCACCAACCTATTTTTAGGTCATTCGTCTTTGTTTAATAGAGGTGGATTGTTTGTCCTTCCATTTCTATACTCTCACATGCCCTTTGTTTGTGTGATCACGGTTAAGTCACGTCAACATTTTATATTCTTATTACTTTATATTTTATTATTTTTATAAAAAATTAATATAAAATGTTGACGTGGCTTAACCGTGACCACGCATCACAGGAAGGCATGAGAAAAGTATTGAAATGGGAGGACAAACAATCCACCTCCTTTTTTAATTTCCGATCGTGGAATTAACTGAATTGAATAATATTAAAAAATAGAAATTAATATATAGCGTGTGAAAAATAAAAAATAAAAAAAAGTATATAGATATCACACCTCAAAAGGGTGGTGCTACCACTTTCCACACACCCATTTTACATCTCTCATGCCTTATTAATTTCCGATCGTCGAATCTAAAAAGATCAATAGTAAAAAATTAACAAAAATGTGAATAGCACTTTCCAAATTGAAAAATGCCACTTCATCGTGTAGCTGAGTTGATTAGAGAGGTGTCTCTTTTTCGTAATTTAAGAGTATAAGTTAATTAGGGTATGTGTGTGCTAGTCTTCTGTTTATGTTAAAATAGAATATCGTTTGGATAAAAATAATGTAAGATTATGTTGTTCGTGTATGTATCGCGTGAATATGCATTCTCATCTTGTAATATTGCAGTTTGACGATCGAATTGCCTACTTGATAACCCTCCATTTTAGATATCATTTCTACAAAAGGGATATTGTGCAATCTTCGTATCTTTTATTTCTAAGTACAAAAAGGTTGGAGTGAACGATAAGATTTTTGAAATGACGATAACACCACTCTTATTGAATTGTTAATTAAATGATTAAATGATTTTCCCTTTGATTGAGATTTTTTATTTTATTTTTAGAAACGATGATTATTAACGAATTTACTCAAAAATGACGATTTTGATTATCATATGACATTGCAAAATTGGAGGAACAAGAGAAAAGCCAGAAAAAGAAGATAAATATATTGTGGTACTGGTAACCAAGTTTACTAGTGTGCACAATAATTTTATTTTTTTTAACATAGAAATTTAGATTTCAAAATAATATTTATTTTTAGAATATCAATAGCAGCATTCTTATTAAATTTTTAATTAAATGATCAAACAATTCTAATCTAATTGAGTTATTTTATTTTATTTTATTTTTAGAAGTACTGATTATTTTTAAAATTTACTCGATTATGGCGGTTTCGATTGTCATATGACATTGCAAAATTGAAAGGATAAGAAAAAAAAAGGAAGAAAGATAAGATAAAACTAGAAGGGCAAATTTCATTCCCCTAGCTCTGGTTGTTGGCCAAAGTTAAAGCACATGCGTTAATTTTTTTTTTTTTGCCAAAGTTAAAGCATATGTGTTTAATTGATTGAGTAGATATTTCGTTGTATGCCTCTACATTTTGTCTTGGTATTACTATTTACTTAAACTTTCACTTTGAATTGACAAGTGACTTACGCGGTAATGAAAAGGTTTAGTTGAAAAAGTTGGACCAAAAATAAAATAATGACTAAGGCTTCGACCACATGAATGTACGGGAATTTCGTGATCATTTATCGGATATCGTGAGGTAAGAAATCATTTTAAATTTTAAATTTTAAATTAAATATAAATAATATCTAACGAAAAATGATCCAGCAATGATCATTTTCCATTAAGATTAAACTTTTAAATTGGTATAATTTTGGTCTCTAAATTTTATTTAACGTAGGGCATTTGAGTTTGACTTAATAAGAAGAGAAATTTTGTCAAAATTGTCCTAGACAATTCTCAAATCCAACGAGAGTAACATGTGATGAAACAAAGCAAAATACTAACATCTCCTTTCGAAGCCTATAGTATATTGTTAAAGACAATTCTCAAATGGAACGCGCGTAACATGAGAGGATATATCATGTATCTCACCACTATCATGTGTTTATTTTTAATGTATATTTTAAGTTATGACTATAATTTTCAACATAAAAATGCGAAAAAAAAAAGATAATTATGTTATTAGCAAGGAAATTACACTCTTTTTTGTAGCGAAATGAAAAAATAATAAGAGAAATTTTAATTAAACTCATGTAACATCTTTTTACACCCAACGTATTGTACAAACTCATATTATTTTTAATTAAACTATCAATATCTCATTTAACTCAAATTTACTACCTAAATTACCCTCACAAATTCAATTCAATATATAAATTTGTCTTGACAACCATTTGGAATATAAAAACACAAAATCAGTGTTCTACAACTCACTCAAGATTTTTCTCTCTAGTGACATTTGCTTAACTGCAATATAATTTCTTTTATAAAATGTTGTAGAATACAATTATATCTGTCACATCCCGGCTCGGGCCCCACCACATCTCGAGCTCGACTCCACCGTAACACGATATTGTCTGCTTTGGGCCCCAACCACGCCCTCACGGTTTTGTTTCTGGGAACTCACACGAGAACTTCCCAGTGGGTCACCCATCCTGAAATTGCTCTCGCGCGAACTCGCTTAACTTGGGAGTTCCGATGGAATCTGAAGCCAGTGAGTTCCAAAAAGGCCTCGTGCTAGGTAGAGATGAGAATATACATATAAGGCTTACATGATCCACTCTCCTGGATGGTGTGAGATGTTACAATATCTACTACCAAAAGATTCAAATTTGTTCTTAGATTCATTATCTAATATAATTTATTTCTCATGAAACTATTCCATTCTCTTTGTTTCTTTTACCAGTATCCTCTCGCATGCTTCGTAGCACATGAACAAAGTCCCTGCTGCAGGCATCAACTTCATGCAAAGCGTTCTGCTGCAAACGTCGAGGCATTTACCAAGGAGAAAAAATAGTATCTTCTATGCAAGTATCATGAAAAAGACGCTGATTTTGTTCCTAAATTCTAAAAAAAATTAAATTAAATCAAATGTTTTTTTTTTTTTTTTTTTTTTTGTATAAATCGATTCATACCTTAGTTGGAGAATTTACAACTTCAAAATCACCATCTATCAGTAAAAACGAGTTTGTTTTTCTCTATGAAAGCGTCTTAAGGTTTTAGCTAGAATGAACGGAGGATAAAAATTATGTGATGGTAGGGTTTGATTATTAGGTGGGTTTATTGATAAATTTTAATTTGATTGTTAATTTTATCTTATACTTGATGATAATTATGTAATAAAATAAAAAAGACAATTCACATTTGAAGTTTAAATTAAGTGTAAAAAGAGATTATATGGTTTCAAATAAAAATTTTCAAATAATAATCATATCTAATATCTTTTCAACCTGCAGAGCCCATGTCTTTTCTTACCCAAAAACTACCTGAAAGCCTCCTGCTCCCCATTCTTTGCATCTTCCATCTCCCCCCCCCTTATTCAATGTGAATTCCTTCCTCCCTTTCCTTTGTTTTCCTCTTTTCATCTTTCGTGCTGCTTGTGAGAAACCCACTAAGGAAAATTCCAGCCTGCTTCATTACCTCTCTCCCCCCTCGCTCCCTCTTCTACTATTCTCCACTTCTCTCTCCCGTTTCTTTTCCCTCCCTCCTGTCTCCCTTCTCTCTCCCGTTTGCTCCATCTCTCCTTGGATGTGGTGAGCCTCAATCCACGAATGTCGGTATTTGTGGGCTCGAGAAATGTTCCAATTTAGGAATTCGTTTTCCCCTTTTTTGGTTATCCTTAAATCCCTAACCCATACTACAATTTCAATCCTCAAGACTATTTTTTGTCATCAACTGCCTGCTTTCGATTGAGGAGTCCAACCCTATGTTAGATGCCACCCTGAAAGCGAATCATTGCTCATTCAGGTGAAGGTGTGTGAAGCCAAGAGATTGGTTTTGTAGTGGAGCTTTGCCTTGCCTCCTTTGTTGGTTCTGAATTCATGTCTACTTTGTCGGCGTTAGAACTGTATTCTTGCTGGTCCCTATGCAGTGGATATAGCTGTGAGGTTTGGCTGCTCCTTTCGGTTTGAAGGTTAATTGGTGATAATTTTCAGTTTTATTTGGGGTATTTTGATGGTGTATGTTTGGGGTTTAGCTTTGTTTATTACTTGGGTCTTTTAATAGTCTGTATATGGCAAGATGTAGCGATGAACGAGTATTTTTTGTGGTGCGGAATTGATGGTGTGGGTTGTCAACTGTTATTATTTTCCGGAAAACTGTGGCAGGTCATCCATCACCTAGGCTAGGGTTTCTTTACTAGCCACATTTGGACCTCTTTTTAGGTGAAAGCTTGTTTATGTTTTTTTTCTTCCAATTGTGTACTATTTTGTATTTGCTGCAATGAAATCATTAAACATGCTTTGTTTGCATAAGTGACATCTTCTTTCTTTATGTCAGTCCTTTTTAGCGCTATAATTTGTTCGTTTCATGCTTTGTTTAATGAGTATTTGCTATCATTGAAAATAAAAACAAAAAAAGAAACCACACTTTTGATTTGTTTCTCTAATTTTCGAAGCTTAAATTAATAAATATAAAATAAATTACAAAAAAAAAAAGTTGCATTACATGTGGAGTAAATTGTAGCAGTGGTCCCTTAATTTTAACTCAATTGGAGCAATGGTCCATTAACTAAAAATCAATTACGATTGGTCCCTCAACTCATTAAAATGTGAAGTTATGGTCCCTCGATTAAAAATCCATTATCATTGGTTCCTCAACTTTAATCCAACTGGAGAAATGGTCTCTCAACTTTAAACCAATTGGAGTAATGATCTCTCAACTTAAACTCAATTGTAGCAATAATTCTTCCAACATAACTCATTTTGACAAAATTCTGACGAAGTTGATGAAAATGACCATAGCTACACGTTTTAATGAGTTGAGGGATCCCAATTCTAGCAATCTTTCTTCCAACATAACTTATTTTCACAAATTCTAACGAAATTGACGAAAATGACCATAGCTACACATTTTAATGAGTTGAGGGATCAATGATAATGAATTTTTAGTTGAGGGACAATTGCTCAAATTTGATTAAAGTTGAGGAACCATTACTACAATTTACTCTTACATATGTGGAGTTGGTTTTTCCCCTTTCTCATCGGCAAGCTCTACTTGGAGCTTGAACTAACCACCACCGGTGCTTGCACGACCCAATTCAATTGAACATGTTAGAATATGAGTAGAAAACTAAATATTATAGCTGGTTGCGGCGTTTCAATTGAAATAGAAATGTCTTGCTAGAAAGCTTAAAACTATCATAATTCTAAGAGTAATGTTATTTATACCATGTTTTTGAACCACATTTTCATACCACCTTAGGTGGCATTTGATGTGGACAGCTACATCATTTAAATTAATCAGATTTTTAAATTTAGTTCATTATTTAATAAACTAATAATTAAGAAAAACTAATTAATTAAATGATGATTGTGGTATATGAGGAGTCTTTCTCCTTCATTTCCTTGGGTTTTGCAAACTTTTCAAATGATGTGGTTGTCCACATCAGATGTCACCTAAGGTGGTATAGAAATGTGGTGTAAAAATATGGTATGAATAGCATTACTCTTATTCTAATAGGAGAATAAATTAGAATTGATCTAGTATAAATAGTGACCACTACTTTCACAAATATACGCTCAATATTGAACCTATTGTTAGTTTGAGTACTTTTGGTTTTGCAAGAGATGAGAATGTGCACTATTTAGAAGTCTGCTTTGGCTTCTTCTTCTACTTCTTTTACGGGTTAGTTGTCATTGTGTTTATTAAATTGTATATTAATACGTGTATAAATTTGTGGTTTATAAGCTTAATCTTTTAACTACTGTTTTTGATAAGTTTAGTCTTACAGAACACTCTCCATATAAGCTTGGTGTCGGGTGGGTGGATAAGGTGGGACTCTTGTGGTTGGGTGGCGGGAAATAGTTTTTGGGAAGTTCATCCATTGGGGTTTGTTGGCACCAGCGTGTCGATGGCGTTTCTAAGATGCTCTTCCGTTTACCCAGTAACTTCATATCTGGAATATAAACATTCAACGCATTAGAGGCTATTCAAAAAGTTCTTGAAAGAAATCAAGTAGTGATCCATCACTTCCACCCCAAACCATTTCACAATCCAGAGCTACTGCACCAAGACCGTCTCCGACGTGATCTTCGTTGCTCAAGCTTATATCAGATTTAGATTCTGCACACGGCATCATTGTCATTCCCCGCAACAGTTCAACTTAAAAATATAAGTAACGTATGCAGACATCTATCTACAATTGCAGCTAAGAGTATGTTTAATGGGTCGAAATGCAAACAATTGGAGTATGGAAGATGATAGAAGTGTCCCAGTTTTATACTTGATGCTTGATGTTCAACTAATCAACGTACCATAAGGGCAGGTGCAGATATGCAAAACATGTTTCTATGCTCGCTCGCAGGAGTAGCGCTATCAAAAAGCTTTAGACATAGATGACAACCTTGTTCAGTGAAAATCGTCTTGCAAAATTCTTTTGCTGGTGAGCCTAAATCATAGGAACCATGGAAAAGAAATCAAACAACAAGCAATCTTATAGACGAATGAAAACGAGTACGCAATGATCTGATCAATACAAATGACGATGGAATTAAATCTCACCAGCGAGAGATGTTCCCTCAGTGAATGAAAAGACATGAAGTGCTTTTTACGCACTCCACATCTCAGCTGATGAACTGAGTGGAATGAGCCCGTGGTGTGCTCGAAAAGATGTTCCTTTTGCCTGTACTGCTTGTAACAAGAAGAACATCCGTAACATGCGGAAAGTTCATAAATAGCCGACCAAAACAAAATTTACGTTCAATTTCTCAGCAACCAAGCAAGTCCTTGTGGAAACGTGAGAAAGAAAATGCCATAAAGCTCACAAATTTCACACAGATCGAGAGAGTGATTGAACCTTGTATATTTGGTTTTTGGAAAGTCTGGTTCGAAATTCATGGATCCCGGAGCTGTTCTCTGCGAAACACCTACGGAGCTCCAAGATTGGCGCGAAAATTGCGCAGAAATTGTAGGTGATCCGCAAGGGACGAGGAGTACAAACGAGGAAGGAAATTACCCTGCAAGTTTCCTCTCCTTTGTTATGAGAAAATACACTAGTACCCCGATGGTACCATGTTTTGTTATTTGATTCTTCAATTATTCATTACATTTACATGGAAACATAAATGTATATCTAAAGAAAAACAATGTGCAAAAGTCACTTTTCTAAGTTTTCTTCACACGATTCCTACTACTTTTCAGTCGTAGGTCATAGTTGAGTTATTTTTTTCTCATTTTCTAATGACAAAGTTACATTTTCAAAGTGATTTTCTTATCACAAAGATGGGTGTGGATTTAATGCTTCAGTGCTATTATTTTATAAAACTCAGCGATTTATTTCATGTACTGCTCAATGTTACGTATCATTGAAAAAAATTTGTACAAAAATTATATTATATACTATTGTATTGTGAGTACGTAATTTACTCTTGAAAGAGAATGAATCAAGACTATTGAAATAACAATAACTGGAATCCCAATCTAAGAGAAATTAACAAGATATATCGTCTAACAAAGATAGACAAGATAATCTCAGAAGTTCATGCATGTATACATAATTTAACATAGCAACATTGAAAATTTTGGGGCTAGGCATGTTCAATTAACATACACAACGCGAGGGCTCATGGATAACGATAGTTGTCCGCATAACTGGTGTAGTGGACGATAGGGTTAACTTTCGGCGGGGACCTTGACCGGAAATATGAATAAGGCGGCCGCTGCATTTGTCCGTAGTAACTATATGGTGGCGGCTGCTGCATTTGTCCGTAGTAACTATATGGTGGCGGTGATGGCCTATGGTACGCCACAGGTTGATAGTATGGGTTTAGTGGCCGATAACTGGGCCTTGGAGGGCCATAAAAGTTCCTATTGGCTGGAATGCCCATGGGTGGAGCCATAGGCGGGCGAAGTCCAGGTCTCGGCCGAGGCACAGGCATAGGCATGGCCGTGCTAGAAGTTGCCTTATTATTACCATTCTTCTTCGTCTTGTCCTTTTTGATCCACCTGAGAATACCATATTGCTTCTTGGGTATAACTTTACTGCTACTAGGGCTTTCATCATCAGAGCTGCTTTCATGATCGTCACAATCGCCATCGCATGAACACTCATTGCCAATTTGGAAGTTGTACTTGGAAGATTTACCAATATTACCTGGGAAGGGTTCTTTCTGAAAGGACCAAAGTTCTGCCTTTTTGTCCATAGTTTGGACTGCCCTTGTGAGAACCATAGGGTCTATTTTACCTTGAACTCTTAGCAACCCTTGTTCTGGATCTACGTTTATATCTTCCACTCCTAAAGATAAATAATATGTGGAAAAAAAAAACAAAATTATAAACTGATATATAAACGAGGATAAAGAAATGGAAAATGATTGCTGTACACATTTTTCCTCGTTCTGAAAAATGCAAACCCTTGTTTAATTCTGTTGATTGATTTCTTTTTTATTCATTCAATTCGAAGATAAAAACAAACGAGACTTCCAAATGAAAAAAAAAGGGTTGTGTGCAATTCACTTCGAAGAAAAAAAAAATATATATATATACTCACACAGAATGTTAAAACATAGAATATTTACCGTCTAGTTTCTGCAACTTTTCTTTCACTTTTAGTGGACACTTAGCGCAACATCGGAGATATTTCATTTTTATAGTACAAATCTGCAGGAAAATTAATAGATAGAAACATGAGATGATTAAGAGCAAAATGATTATAAAGAGTATAGATATGTATACAAGCAGCCTTTTAGCAAGGATTCCGTAGCTAGGAAAGTGTTCGCCTAGAGGGAAGCACCTGTGCGAGCGGCGGTCATGTATTATTATTAAGAGAAAGAGAGAAGAAATACATACCGGAAAGGTTGCTCCATGTTGTTCCATATTGGAGTGGCTTCAAATCTCTGTAAGTAAAATGATGATAATTCGGGATGAAGATATGTTTTGGATAGCTACGTACTACTTAAAGGATATGTCGTTTAATTTATAGGGAATATAAAGTTATGTGTGGTAGAATTTATAGGTTTTGGATGTAACGCAATTAACTGCATTCTCAAGAGCAGTTCCAAGGAAAATATTTATTAAAAAATAATAAGATATGGCGGTAATTAGGGTTACCTTTTTTTGCACTTGGATTAATTGAAATTGGGGCTTAAGAGGGAAGGAAGCTCAAAATCCTGATTTGATTATGCATAGAGTTCCTAAATTTTAAGTGGTGGGAATTCAAGATTTTAGAATTAAGCCGAGTTTTCTTTCCTAAAATAAATACTTTTCCTTGAAAGTATTAATATATTTTGTCCCTATCCATTTAATGATTCAATTAATTACAAACATAGGCAAAATCTCGAAAAGGATTTGATGGTTAATTATAATGAATCCTACATGTGTCTAGAAGTGGCAATAATCAATTGGATTGTTTATGGGTATGCATTAGGACTCATTTAATTGATATTACCATAATATAGAGGTGAAATTGATAGTAATGATGATAGTGTAACGTAAAATCAAACTATTTAATGAGTACCAATCAACAACCCAATAAGTTATTTTGTCACCACTACGTGTGTCATGCATGTGCGGGGTTAAATCATAAGATTGTCTAAGGAAAGAGTTATGCCGCTAGTATTAGGGTTTGAGTTCGATTCTCATGGATGATTAGTTTGGCTGGTACTAAATTATGATTGGCTCATTGTTTGCTAAACCTAAATCTCTATCCCGAATTACATTGTATCTAGAAAAAAGAGTGAAAGAGTTTCAAATTTAAATTTAATGTTAATTAACATACCCAAAAGGTCACAAGATTGTCAAATATCGATCGACATATGTACTTGATTTACAAAGTATTCCATGCACGTATATATAAAATCTTAAAATGGCAATTCAAATTTACTTTCTTCGAAGAACCTTAGTTAACTGTAATTTATACGACTAACTAATTATTGATGAGCAAAAGGTTCTAAGCTATAAGCTAGCTAGGGTTTGTGAACTAGGCATGTCAAACGCAATCTTGCAGCAAGGGAACGATGATGGTCCTCCCAACAGAACTACTTCTCTTGCACTTGTCCATGATCAATACTACCACCATGACGATGCTGCCGAGTACAATTCATCAATGGAGAACCATTCTCCTGATGTTGGTCCCGTATGTATCTTTGCCACTCCTTGAAATTTGAAGAATTTTAGCGGTACAAGTTCATTAACGAACTTTTTATAATTGTGTATTCGTTGCATGGTATTCGTATCTGCTCGGTTTTATTACTAATGTTTTGAAACTTCGGGTACGTATCGTGAAAACGACTGTTCTAAAGGGAAGATAACAGTTTGTTGTGAACTTGTAGATTAATCAAATCATTAGGTTAAAAGCGCAATTCTCTACCAACTGAGCTGTATATATATCTGCAATAAAAAGAAAAGTGCATTTCTAGCTACCATTCATTTGCTGCGACCTTTAATTTCCTTATTTTATCATGCTAATCTGCACAAGTGTGCAAGATGTTAGGTGTATAATGCTCTGGAAGATCAGTAGAATACTGATCAATATGTAGAAACGTATAAACTATGGGCATATAACACAAGAATTTCAAGTATAATGTCGCTGCTATACATGCATCTGATCCCTATCAATTCGATTAATCCAAGATATAAATTTCAGCTAAACTAGGTAAAATCTCAAAAGATTTCGTCCTAGTAATTGATTTCTTAAATATAAGATCCAAATTATATTTCCTTACACACATTATGAAATAATTAAAACAATTTGACATTTGCATGTGGTCCAATATCCTAGTGGATAAGGTGTTGGGTGCGAAACCTTCTTCCTAAATTATTGTAATAATTTCAAATCCTCTTCCCTTCCCTTAATAATAATAATTAAAAAAATAACAAGAAAAACAATTTGGCATTTGCAATTGGATTATTCTAATTTCCTTGTTTGCAATTGATTCTTAAGCACCCATTTTAAAAGAAATGCTTCTTAAAACGCTAGAATACAAATCACATGTCATATTTTGTGGTTGTGAAAAGACAAATCACATGCATGTCATATTTTGTGGTTGTTTCATGAAAATTTCTCTCGCATTTCACATATACACACATCTGTGTGGCATACGATATTTACATGATGAAAAAAAAATAGCAAAAAAATATGCTAATTTAAAAAAAGTTGTAATTAGTGGAGATCATGATCAATACTTGCTTAATTTGTAATCAAGTTATTATATAAATATCATCTTATACTGTTCACCAAAATCCATTTTCTTGATCAGTCCTTACCAACTATCAAGTTTTTGCCGACTAATCAGCCCTACTTTTTACTATTAGCTAGCTAGGGTTTCAAACTCTCTTAAAAGACTCTGCTTTTGCAATGGAAAACCACCATGACGATGGTCCTGTATGTATATATATAGCTACCTCCTCTTTAATTTTACGATTATATGATTACTAATTAGTCATTTTACATTGATCATATTGATTAATCTGGAATGTTAAATCTAGCATATTGTTCTTGCAGACTTGTATTTTGAAGGTGAGCACATGTTGTTTAGGGGGTTCCAAGCTATGGCGACCCCACTTCACTAAGCTGTGGCCTCCCAAGTTCATAAAAACAAAGACGGCTATTACATGTTGCAAAGGATGTGCTCACAAAATCAAGAAGAAATTGCAGAAACTTAACGGTACAAAATCTGTTTTTTACTTCCCTCTTGCAGTTGATCATCAAATTAGGAATATCCGCACAGATAAAACCGGTTAAAAATTCTTAACAAAAATTAAACTACGAAACGATTTGATTATAACTTTGTAATTGGTTCTGTTTGTTCTTATGGTATTAGTTTGTTTCTGAATTTTAACAGCCAATTTTTGGGTGCGTTGGTTTTGTATGTAGGAGTAAATTCCATCACCATAGATTATGAAAAAGGGATGGTAGCAGTTTCTGGTGCGGTGGATCCGGCCACAATCTTAGTGACGATTTCCAAGCTTAAGATAATGACGGAGCTTGTGTCTTACAAGAAGGACCCTCGCGGTGCCAAAAAGAAAAAGCAAGCACAAGAATTGAAGAAAACTCAAAATCATCACAAACACGAAGCCAACGACGCCAAAAAGATTGATCACCACGATTCGAAATCAAAATCACATTCAGATTCAGATGATGATGATACTGATGAATGCCACGATGATCATACGGCACATAAAAGTAGTAAGCACAAAATGAATGGTCCAATTCTTTCACCCCACGCCAAGGACTATTTTCCCAAGCCAAGACCAGAATTTGGACCTCCGAGGCCATATGGCCTTCAAAACCATTGGGCACCAGGGATGATGCATGGGAGGCCACCGCCAGGTTCACCACCGGTATTGCAATTGCCGCCGCCAATGCAACCACAAGAGTACGGTGATGATTATCGCTCGAATATGTTTCCGATGCCACGTCCGCCGCCGCCCCCGCCACATATGTATCCTTATTATCATCGGCCAAAGGATCCCCCGGTTGGTAACTCCATGATCCATTATTTCAGCGACGATAACACTAGTAGTGCTTGCACGATAATGTAAGGTGGTTGCAGTGTTATTGTTGCTAACTTGCTACTTCTCGTGCTTGGTTTTATTTTTGGACATATGTAGTCACAGATATGTTATGAATATGCTAATTTAGAATCATGATCGCATGTTTAGACATGATTCTAAGGGAATAAAATATTTGTACGTTCAAATTAATAATGGTCGGTGCTATTCACACACTCATTTTTACCTCCCACACACCATTTGTTAATATAATTCTTTGATCTTCTTCAATTCATTTAATCCGATGATCAAAAATTAAGAGAATGTGTGAGGGGTAAAATGGGTGTATGGATAAACCCTTAATAATTTGTTGACGAAATAACACTTTGAAGCAAATATTACGGAAGTATAGTGATCATTGAGAAGTTTGTACATAAGATTCATTTTTCATGGTACTGTGTAGATAAACTGAAGCTGTCCGAGAGTACTCCTATTTATAACAACAAAGGGGAAAATACACACTTGACTGAGTGCGAATTGAGTATTTTCTACACCTCATGCACATCCGTGCATCATATATATTCGGTGGAGGCATTTGTAGAGCCAAAAATAATTTAGAAAATTTTGGACCTGTCAGGCTAACAATAATGCCCTTCACTAAGTTGTCGAGACCCATATGACTTGAGCTGCAAGCTTCTCTACCCATGGCAGGGAGATAAGACAGGGGAATTAAAGATAGAATTAGTATCTAATTCATATTTTTAAGCTTTCCTTATCAAAGACTTGTATATTCCTTCGAGCAAGGAATCAGGATCAAATCCAATCAAAGATTCTACGAGATAATTTCAAGATATTATTACTTAAAATCTTTGGAAAATTTCCTACTTCATTTAATGGATGACATACTTTGGCCAATTAAATGTTGAACATAACATGAAATCCCTCACTGCCGGCCCTAGCTCCTATAAATAACCCGTTCTACACCAATTTTCTGGTAAACTTTTTTTACGCAATTAAGTCATAAACTCTCACTCTTTTCAAAGGTGTTTAATTGTTTTGAGGGTACATTTTGTTAGGACTAAAGACGGCGAGTTTTTATTACCACGTGAGCCGTCAGGCATTTTTTTTAGTGATTTTTCACAATAACACAATAATATAAAAAAACTGTTAGAATTCTTTTGAATAATTTAAAAAGAAAACTCTTTAATTTGATTTTTGTATCTATAAAATTGGCACTGACAATAATTTTCAGTCCTATCCTCTACCAAAACATCCATCTAAATCACTTTTCCAACAATCTGATAAATGGAAAGGAGATGATAAAGATCGACTTGACTATACTATGGGTTGGTTAATGTTTTTCCGTACCTCGCATGTTCAAGTAGTCACGTCTAAGTTATGATAATATATCAATCCTCAAAACAATTACATAATTAGAAACCCATATATTGTTACAAGCTTTGGAAGTTTGTCTAGTTGAATGCATAGACAAGACCTCTACATAATAAACATGCTTATTAGATTCACATCTTCCATTGGATTCATCATCTCCTTGCTTTTTAGATGCAAATATTCTCTTTTGTGAATTCATATGGATTTTTGGTCAACTTTATCAACTCCTTTTGACATCAAGTATAAGATCAGTCCTGAGGGTAGCCGGAATAGTGGCTCTTTTAGGGTCCTATTCCAAGGGGGCTTCCAATTCTTTAGTCGAATAAGAAGTTCATAGACTTTGAGTTTTTGTTTAAATATAATAGACTATTGAGCTGAATGGCAGAGCCGAACATTTGTAAGGGAAAAAACAATTACCATATTTTGTACGTGAAAGGTGAAACGTTAAGCGACTCAAACATATTCTTACTGACTTGAAAAAGAAACTTGTTTTATGTTTTCTGTTGCACTCCCCAATATATCAACCACTAAACCCTAAACAACTAAACCTTTTGGCCTTTTGTCCGCATTCCCAAATAAACACCAAAATTTAATTACATGAACAATACTTGTCTACTTAAAGAAATAGTAGGAGTTCCTACTCAAAATTATTCGTTGTCAGATTTATAGAACTCCGTTTTTATAATCAGAACTGTTTATATTATAAATCACTCTATAAAGATTCATTCTGTAAAAAATCAATTAAAACTAAGGTCGTATAATCATCGAACTGTACAAATTAACAGAATTGGTAAAAGCATTACGAACCGTCTATGTATTTTCTAAAATAGCAGATTAACAAAACGACCTTGGTTTTAATTCATTTTTTTTACAGAGATAATCTTTATAGTGTGATTTATAATATGAACGATTTTAATCATAAGCACAAAACTCTATGATTCGAACATGAAGAGTTTTGAGTTTGAGTTCTTATTAAACTTTGAGTAGTCAATCATTGTTCTTATTACAAGGTCCAACTTTGAAGGCTCGCCTAAAAACTTTCAAATTTTAGGAGCCGGTCCAAATCAAACAGCGTTGCCGGCCAAAAAAATATCCGAAGAAAGTAGCTAATGACCAACAAGAATAAGAGAGAGAGTTTGTATTCAACTCCCATGCACTGGCCAAGAAATATCAAATTGGCAATTAAAATGTTTCACGTCATATTATAAAATACAGCGAAACAAATTGTTATTTTATTTTATTTTTCTAATCATTTGAGAAAAGAGTGTAAGTTTTTAATTTAGATATTTTAATATCAATAGTCCATGGATTAGTCGATAACATTAAAAAAAAAAAAAAAAAAGACTTTTAACTCAATAGCTTATAGAAAAACTCAACTAACTCGATAACGGGCAGCTAAAGATCAATTAAAGCATGACAACTAAATATATAAGATATTTTTTTTTTTCATCCAATCGAGCTCTCAACGTGTAGTGTTATTGTATAAGACTTGTAGTTTACAATTTTATTTTTTTCCAAACCATACTTGTACTAAGAATGGTTAAAGACGAACTGGTGTATAGAACAACTACTCTGTATATATTATGATCTTGACTTGGTAGTTATCTCTATTTTTTATTGGCTTATTGTCAATTTTAACTTGTCGATTAAGTAATTAAAATTTGAGTTCAAAGTCGAGATGCACTCGTTCCTAATTAGTGTTTAATTAATAATTAGTGTTAAGCCAACCTTCAAGAAAACGCGCAACTCTCTCGGTTCAAGTCTTCTGACGTCTCTTTGCCGTCTTGCTTTGCGGTTTTACTTCGTCTTGCTTCTTCCATTCCTCTCCTCTCTCTCTCTCTCTACACATGCCTTTCCCTCCTACCTCGCCGACCTCCTTGTTCTTTCTCCACCCAACTCGCCAATGAATTCCCCACAAAACCCACCTCTCTAAATCCCCAGAATCCAATCCAGGAATCGTTTTCGAATCCGGGTTTTCTCCCAAAAGAACCAGCTCCTTTCCCTGGTGGGTCCTAATAATCCAGATCTTAGAAGCTTCAAATTTCGGGACCGCCAATCCAAAATCCAAAAATTGAGTCTTTGGGTTGTTTTCAATTTCGATTCCGATCCCAAAGATTTCTGCTTTCTTTAATTTCAGATGGATCTTCACAAAAATTCAAGAGCCGCCGTTCTGGGTTGTTTTCTGATTCTCTCCACGTTGTTTTCCGATGCGTCGGCAAACTTGGTGTTCTCCGTTAGCCACAAGTTCAAGGGCCGTGACGGGCGGTCGTTGAGCGAGCTCAAAGCCCACGATTCCCGCCGCCACGGCCGGATTCTCACCGGCTCTGCTTCTGCGGTGGATCTGCAGCTCGGCGGCAATGGCCATCCGTCTGAAACCGGACTATACTTCGCCAAGCTCGGGATTGGGTCGCCGTCGAAGGACTATTATGTCCAGGTGGATACGGGAAGTGATATCCTGTGGGTCAATTGCGTAGGCTGCACAAACTGTCCCAAGAAAAGTGACATTGGCGTGAAGCTCACATTGTATGATCCGAAAAGCTCATCGACTTATAGTGCTGTTACTTGTGATCAAGAATTTTGCACGTCGAAATACAACGGTCGGCTGCAGGGATGCCAGCCGGACTTGCTCTGCCCGTACGACGTGACATATGGCGACGGAAGTGAGACGGCCGGATACTTTGTGCAGGACACTATTCAATTTGATAAGGGGACTAATGGCAGTGTTGTGTTTGGTTGCGGAGATAAGCAGTCCGGGCAGCTGGGAAAGACTGCCGAGGCGCTTGATGGGATTCTCGGATTCGGGCAGTCAAATTCGTCCGTGTTTTCCCAGCTGGCTGCTTCCGGGAAGGTGAAGAAACAATTTGCACATTGTTTGGACAATGTCCGCGGAGGTGGGATTTTCGCCATTGGCGAAGTTGTGGAGCCCCAAGTGAACAACACAACTCCGTTGGTGCCAAATCAGGCCCATTACAATGTTGTATTGGAGGCAATTGAGGTAGGAGGCGATGTCCTGCAGCTTGCCTCGGATGTTTTCGGCACGGGGTCAAACCAAGGGACGATCATCGACAGCGGAACAACCCTGGCCTATCTACCCCAAGAGGTTTTCGACCCGGTGATGAAGAAGGTTTTAGCCAAGCAGCCTGACTTGAACTTGCACACAGTTGACGATCAGTTCTCATGCTTCCAATTTTCCAGCAATATAGACGAGGGATTTCCATTGGTGATGTTCCACTTCAAGAATTCGGCTTCCCTGACGGTTTATCCCCATGACTATCTGTTCCAGCTGAAGGAAGATGTGTGGTGTTCCGGCTGGCAGAGCAGCGGGATGAAATCGAAAGGCGGAGACTCCATTACGCTTCTGGGAGATTTGGTGCTGTCGAACAAGCTGGTGATTTATGATCTGGAGAATCGGACGATTGGTTGGGCCGATTACAACTGCTCATCAAGCATCAAAGTGGGGAATGAGAAGACAGGAGGAGTAGATACAATTGGTGCTCATAATCTTTCTTCAGCTTCCACTTTTACAATTGGGAGATTAATACTGACATTCTTCTTGTTAATATCTGCTGTGTTTTAGATTTTTACTTGAACAAAAATTGGCCAGCATTCATTCTTTTTTGTTGCATTCATAAATTTTATCAATGAAATTGTGTGATTTTACATCCATGTTAAGACTCTTGGAATTCTCTCTGTATTTGTTTTTTTTCGTTCAAAAATGGACCAGCTGATGGTTTTGCCACATCAATTTACCTTTCTGAAAGTCGAGAAGATGCAGAGTCATTTCAGCCTGATCAAACTCAGGACATGCCGCAATGACTTGTACTTTTAGTTTCTCACGTGGCAGTATGTGTTTGGCCAGAAATGTTGCCACAGTATTGTGGCATCTTGTTGCATGGAAGTTCAAATGGGAGAAATGAATTTTTTCTACAACTTAGAGAGAGAAAGGGAGACTTACAAAGCAAAGAATTGAATTTTTCATTTTATCAATCAGTACAGTAAGTACTACAACTTTCACATTACAGGCCTACGTGGACATCAACAGCTTTTTGTATTACGCAAGGCTAAAAACACTAGCAGTTATTTCTAAACCTAGAAATCATCTCTCCTCACAATTTTTTTGTTTCTTTTCAATTCGTTCTTTCTTCTTGTCCATTGTCTACGGCGAAAACGTTTAGAAAGTTCACTTGACTATAGCCTTTGCTTCACCCGCCTGCCATGGATGTCACTGCCATCGAGATGATTTCCGTGCCTGCCTAAGGATGCAGAATGCTCATTAACACTAGCTACGTATTCCAGGAGTTCAGTCAGAACGGATGGGCAGCTCTCCTTTAAGTGTTTGTAACCATCTGTTTGCATCACACCTGCAACAAAAAGAATTACGTATCGTTTAGTGAGTTACATAGCATTTCGATTCAGAACCCATTGATTAAACAAAGACTACACAAGGACCAAAATGACATCAGAAGTAATACGAAATTGTCTTCCATATAACCAAATTTATCATCCATAATCATCATGGACAATCACATCTGGAATTCGTGATGATTACAGTTTTCCTTTGCAAATTACGTACAAAAATTTTGTTTTCATAGTATTGTAAAACAAAGCTTCATAGAGGAATGGGTTACCTAATAGATTTCCGGGAGTTGCAATGAATCTGAGACACACAGGTTTCAGCTGGGAGCAGTGATGTTGTTCTGCCAAAGCTATTGTCGTTGCCACATTGTTTATAGCGACATCCTGGCAGAGATTTGCCTCACATATCAACCTGAGCCTGTCTAAGCCATATCGATCTGCTGCTGCAAGCAGATGCTGGGCCATCAAAGTGGAAACCCCATTGGAGTTAATTCCAGTAAGCTCTTCTATGTCAGGCAGTGAGTCCCAGTATATAAAATGAAGCAACGCCTGCAGAAGGACAGAATTAATGAGTGGCTAAGGATATGCTTGAAACTAGTTGTATATGTCGTATTAGTCTTTCAGACACTGGGTGGGTAAAGAAAACTTAAAGGGAGAGCGCAAATAAAATATACATGAAAATGGTCCCAAGAGGATGGTTGTGATTCACCAATTCTCTAATTTCACATGACATCACAAGAAAGACAAAATTAGAGAAGAAAACCACATCGTCAACCTATCTTACATTTCTAATGAAGGAGGATAAGCACTACATGTAAAGCATAATAAACCCCATGAAAAACTGAATCTTACTACTTCTTGCTAGGCCACTTATACCACTTAATACCAAAAAAAACAAATCATTACTGCAATGCAATACAGATTACTGACATCAATCATGCAATCCGCTAGCGATATTGCAGCACATGAGATCATACTCATGGATACCAAATAAATATGGTAACCAACTTATAACGCTAAGTGCAAACATTTATCAGCTTCAGTAACCAAAGAAAAGAAGAAATGCAACAAACCTTGAAAACTGGAGCCTCTATGTCCTCAACTTTTATGCAACGAGTGTTCTGATCTTTCATAGGACCAAATAGTTGGGCCCAGAATACAGGTGATCGAGCTGCTAGTACCAACTTGTGAGCAGAGAAAATCTCCTCGTCAACTTCAAAACTAATATCAGTTCCCTTTCCGGTTTCCAGTAGCTTGCCAAACTGATGGCCCATGCTGGATGGTGGAATTGGTATAGAGTAAATTTTTGGTCCCTGTGTATGTGACTTCACAACACCAACCATACAGTTAACTGATAGGCAATCATCTTTAAGGTAGTCTGATGTCTCGAGAGAAGTTCTTTTGAAAAAACGTTTGTAACCCCTGCAGCAGCCAAAGAAACCATTAAATTGTTGCTACACGTAAACTGTTATAAAAATGAATTATCATAAATAATACAGAGAGCTAAAATTAAGCTAGATCCGTGAACAACACACGACATGATTGATACTATTGGGCATATTTGCGACCATTATATTCTTTTCACATTACATTGCTATCTAATACATTCACGGCATCAAAAGAAGTAACCAATCACACTCCCTGGCAGTTACTTTAAACAACAAATGGAGCATTAACATGATTAACAAAAACTTTTCAACCCTCACGTCAACTGATCGCTTCACATTTCTTAATCAAAATAGCCGTTTTTCGATATATTCACATCGACTGTAACTATCAGAGCCAACCGAGAACAATTGAAGCACGATTCTTTTTTGTTTTTTTTCAGAAAATAAACATGGAAAACCAAAGTTACCAACAATACAGTTTCATCACAAAAGAAAGAACTCAGAAAAGCAAGATTCCCACAAATAAACAAGAAACCAAGAACTCGAAAATTGGGCAAACCCACCACATGCTTCCGCGATACTTGAGCGTGTACGGACCGCTATCCAATGTCCTCCCGAAATGGCTATGCACCTTGTGCCTCTCGTTCCCGCTCTGATCCAAAAGCGTCAATTCGAACAGCGCTCTCACATCGGTTCCTTCGCTCGCAAGCGCGATGAACAGCGAAACGTAGGCTGCATTGTCCTCAACGCTCTTGCCGTCCGGGTAGAAATAGATGGCCCACGAAAACCCACCCACATTAAACGTATCGGACGCTATGTACTTCCCAATCCCAATCCCCTTGGACAGCGAATAGCCGTTGATCCTGAAATGGTGGGTCCCGTTGACGGTCTCGGTGATCGACGTCGACGCGGTGGTGGTCGGAGGCGGCGAAGAGGCTGGGGAAGACGAAGACGACGAGGGCCTGGAGGTTTCTATGAGAACCCTACCCATCACCCAATTGAATTACTTGGATTTGGGATCTAGGGTTTAATGAGAAATGTGGAATTCGGATAAAATTGGATGCGGAAACGAGAGATTTGAGACTTTTGGACAGAGAAAGATTCAATCTTTTCCTGAAGATTTTCTCAGGAAAGTGATGGGGAATCTAGGGTTTCGTTTCTCGTAGGTGAATTTGCAGGGCTTCACAATCTGAGAGAGGAGAGAGAGAGAGAATGACAAAAGTGGAAGACAATGAGCTTTTGAAGGTGTTTTTTTATAGTTTGTTTTTTTCTGACTCGGAATTATTATTGACGGAAAAAAAACAAGAAAGCGGCTGCGGCTGCGGCACTTGCCGACCTACGCGATCGTTAATCAACTCGCGTTCTCATTAACCCACGTCACCATCACCATCTAGCGCTTTGCGCGCAATAGTGGTACATCACGTATCATTATAAATTGTAGAATATGTGTGTTAAAAAGTTAATAACTTAAAAAATAAAATTTCTCACAATTTCTATAAAAACACGATGTACCACTCGTGTTCTGATCACAATGAAATATTTCTCGCGCATTTCTTACGTAGATAATGGTCGTCTCTTCTAAAGGAAACTCACTTGTTCTTCCATTTTTTTTTCTTCTTCTATTTATGATCAACATATTTTCATACGGATATAAGATGATATATGTAAAAAAATCAATATGTTGGAGATTATTTAGCCATCAGTTACTGTCAAACCAATCGACGAATTTAGTAACAAGTAAACTATTTATGATGAACAGTCAATTTGTTTAATGTTTAGGAATAGCATAAGAGATTACAAAAATACCATTAATTTTTTATCTTTATATTTTGTTCATATTGTTTATACAATAATATTACACTTTGCATTGTAACAAAAAAATAAAAAAATGTTCACCAACATAAAAATTAATACACTTTGCAGACAGATAACACTTTATCACAGTTGTGTTTCATAAAGCAAGTTCAATTGTAAGAATTCTTCTCTCCTTGACCCCTAACTATTTAACATCGCTCTTCTAAAAAGACGATACACTTGCAATTTTATTTTGTTTTATTTTATCCCATTTATTTCTTGATGTGAAAAAGTCAACATAACACAAAGATTAAAGCCGTTGGTTTGTTGCTCAAATGGTGCGGGGACTGGCTAATTTTCACAGAAAATTTCTCTATATATTCTGAGTTGCTTCATGCTCCCTAAGTGTTTCTATGACAACCTAAATCGATTGGTAGCCAATTTTTGGTGGAATGGGAGTGAGGGTGAGAGACGGATACATTGGCTCTCTCGGGACAAGTTATGCTCTCCTAAGTCGAAAGGTGGTCTGGGTTTCCGCAACCTATACGCCTACATTCCGGCACTCTTAGCAAAACAGGCTTAGAGTATTATCTCGGAGCCTCACGCCCCTCTCTCCGTGACCCTCAAGGCTCCTTCTCGGTTATGTTTGCTTACCACATTGCCAGAAACTTGCTTCTTCCAACCCCGTCTGTCGCTTCTTCCTCATCCTTAAGGCCCCTTTCGAAACTCTGGAATGTCATCTGGAAGGCCAAGTTCCACCGAAGGTCCGTCTGTTCACATGGCGACTCTGTAGAGATCTTCCTTCCTACGAGACTCAATATTGCAAAGCAACGGATTGCAATTGAACTATCGCGTGTGCTCTGCAACTCCAAGGCGGAATTCGCCCTTCATATTTTCAGGGATTGTCATTATGCTCGGTGCTCCTGGATATGTTCACCCACATCGGTTTGGTCTCGAGCTGGCCGACACTCTCTCCCCCACCAATTTGTCATGTACTGTCTTGTATTCATTTAGTCCTGCCAAATGGCTTTGGCTGTTAGGGATGGTGCCCTTAGGGCAGCGGTAAATGGTTTTCAAAATGTTGTTATTGAAGGTGATTCTCTTCAGATTGTTGGCGCCTTCTCCGATCATTCCTACGATAGATCCGTCATCGATCATATCGTGGAGGATAGGAGGATACGAAGTACTGGCTTCCTACAATCATTGAAGATGTGTGTACCCATGTCCGCCGCCAAGGCAACACCCTGGCCCATCGACTCGCTCGTTAGAGCTTGAGTATAGGTAGTCCGTGCGAATGGTTAGATAGTCTTCCAACTTTCATTGTGGATCTCCTCTTGGAAGACCTTTTGTAATTTGTCATGTACTGTCTTGTATTCATTTCATTGGGCCTTGAAGTTTGCTTTCGGCTTCCGCCTTTAATGAAATCACTATCGTTTCTGATTTAAAAAAATAAATAAATAAATAAACTAACGAAAAGTTCAAAAAAACTTTTTTTTTTTAATGAAAAATTCTTTTTAAAGGTATAGTGAATAGTATTAAGGAAAGATATAAATGTGGTTTTTCATTAAAAGTGAACAGTACCAGGATTGTTTTGTTAAACCTCCAAAAAAAAAATGATGCGGAGATTAGATTTGTCATAACGCGCCACTTGGCAATGTGTGCGCATCAGATTTGCCTTTCTGGAATCTGTGTGATGGGCTAACCGGCTACTGAGTACGGGTGGACATTTGGAACAAAAAACCGAAACTAAAACACAAACCAAATCGAACCGTACTAAACGGTTTAGTTTTGTGGTTTTGAAACGGTTTCGGTTTGAAACCGAACCGTAGTGAAATAAAACGATTTAGTTTCGGTTTTGGCCTTTTGAAACAAACTGAAACCGAATCGCACTGTAAAAATTTTAACTTTTTTTTTTAATTAAATATCCATACTAGGTCTCTTTGTTGGCAATTTAGAACAAGTGGTGACAAATGATTTTATATTTTGTATGTTACGATAGACTGTTTATAAAGTGTATGTTATGACTGTTGAATTTGTTTTTGTACATCGTGCAAATTAATGGATGACACAAGGGATCGATATTTTCTCTTGAATTTAAGAGAAAATATCAACCTCCTTATGCCATCCATTAATTTGCACAACATACAAAAACAAATTCGACAATCATAACATGCACTTTATAAACAGTCTATCATAACATACAAAACGTAAAATCATTTGCACCACCTGTTCAAAATTATAATAAAACTTGACAGAGCTTTCACCTTACCAACTGTCAAATCTTTCAAAAAGGTTTGGGAACACCTTGCCATGTAAATCCGATGTACTCCTGTTAGTCTACCACCAATTGCATAATACCTAATCGTCGAGTCTCTGGTGAATGGTGAGTTACTTGGATTATCTTTTTCTGTTGTCCGCCCGTAGATCTCACCAGTAATGTCAACTGTTGTGAAGATGATTTTCTCGAGAAATTTCCCTTCAATCAGAATAATGGATGTCCAAGGGTCTGTACTAGCACGTGCTCGTGCTATGCAAATAGTTTTACAAATTAGCAGCAGTTCAAAATAAAGCACATCATCAACAGCACGGAAAAGACAAGTGATTACTGCATTGATTTCCTCAAGTCTCGATTGCTAATTTCGTCAAGGTTGTACATCACAAAAGTGTCATCTGATTCTCTTCCAACGTGTCAAACCACTGCGTACAAAGTTGGACAGTGGTCTTGAACATCGTTTGAATGCCTTCGGCTGTCACTTTCGCAACTTCCCAAAAAAATTGACAAAACTGATAATTGTCAGCTATACAACATTACTTTTGGTTAAGAAAATGAATTACTGTGATATATAGTACTACTATGATATAACCTTGAGTTCTTTATAGTTGAATAATTAAAATCTTCATTGACGTAAAAGTTACCGTTCAAGTTTCCTCCCGTGAATGAGTCAGCCAATGCAGCTTTCAACAATGCAAAAAAAGTGACTCTGTTACTTCATCTATGTCTCTGGCACGATCATATGGACGCATCGATTCGAATACCCGTAAAGCAGTAGGACTACCCGATCCTGCACCGTCTATTGTAAGAACTTGGCTAGGGTAGCATACATACTTTTTGAGTCGGGCATTGTATTCACAATCGATAAGATACACTTGTGGGATCTGCAAACCCACATTATTCAATAGTAAAACATTTATGCAAATATAACTTGTTGGTATGTAAGATGTTGATGTCAACAATAAATAAGCAAATGCAGTTACTCTATGCCCGCGATGAAGCACCCTGATGGCATTGTTGTATCTTCTTTTGAATGTCGCCGGACTTCTCTATAGCAACAACTCTACTCTTTACGAGATCTGTAACAGTCGGAGGAGTAGAGGAGGCTTCGTGATTGGACTTTACTGTGTCCAAACATTGTCAGATTTCCATGGATACTTGTTATACAATAGGTTCCAAACATTGCTAGATTTCCAAGAACATTGCGGTACGCAAACCTTGATTATCGTTATATCTGTTTAATACTAGTTTCGTTTTTGTTCATACTCTACCAAAATATTGTATTGCATTATTATCTAGCATATTCGAATTTACCAGATGTCATTGATTGTTGATCCTTTTTCCAACAATTGACTCATTGTAAATCATTTCTTACGGTGAAAGATTTACAAATGTACGCAAGTGACTCTTTATCACAGTAGTAGAAAGACATTGCGGTACGCAAGCCTTGATTATCGTTATATTTGTTTAATACTAGTTTCGTTTTTGTTCATACTCTACCAAAATATTGTATTGCATTATTATCTAGCATATTCGAATTTACTAGATGTCATTGATTGTTGATTATTTTTCCAACAATTGACTCATTGTAAATCATTTTTTACGGTGAAAGATTTACAAATGCGCGCAAGTGATCCTTTATCACAGTAGTAGAAAGGTGTTGTGCCCTTACATGATGGTATGAGTTTGAACCTCGTCGGTGGCTAATCTAACATCTAACTTACTAGCACTATCACTATACTAAAAATAAAAAAATAAAGATTTACAATGCACAAATCGAGAACTATTTCTAGGTTACTTGCAAGCTAAGTCTCAATGGTACTAACCACAACAACATTCGCTAGCTCAATGGAAACAGCAACAACATGGTATAAAAGCAAATGCTGACAGAAATAAAGCATCCTTGATCTGTTGATCATACAAAAAATACAAGTTTCAGTCCCAAGTGTGTTCTCCACATGTTATCATACAAAAAGCAAGTGGCACTCCATAAGTGGAAAAAGTGTGACAGAACTATATAATCGCCAACGATCAATGATTAACCGTATAATTTTAGGATATTATATTTTTTTAAGCTGGAAAATCTCCATACCAATTGCAAAGCCATCTTAATCAAAGTTTTTGCAACCGGCAGTGTGCAAAACCAAAGTCCTATTGATTAAGCAAGCCGTAGCAGCTTAATCAAGCTTTTAGGTATCGCTTGTTTGATATCGATTAAGCAAGCCATAGCAGCTTAATTGATTTGAGTGGTCTCTAAATCCAAAGTCCTATTGATCAAATTGTGTTGTTTTAATTATAACGATTACAATAATCTTCTTGCTCGTAAGTAAGGATTATATTAATTGGTTCAATTTGACAATAGCACGGAATGGAATATAAACTGTAAGAATTTGTGGAAGGTTTTCTTCTTGCTCATAAGTGTGGAAAATATTTCATGAAAGTAATTCTTATAACTATGCATTTAGTACCACATACATATTAACTTTCTTGACCGAAGGTGTAAGCTAACTTTCTTGACAATAGCATGATATGGAGAGTGCTAAGGAATTTTTGATATCAATTGAAGCTAAGTTCAAGGAATCTGATAAAGCTGAAACCGGAAACCTTATGAACTCATTGATGACAACCAAGTTTGTCGATGGAAGTGTGAGGGAGCACATATTGGGGCTGACTGATACTGCTACTAAGTTGAATGCTTTGGATGTTGCAATTATTGATCCATTCTTGGTTCATAACTTCATGTGGCTCCCAACTCTTTGCCTTCGGAGTTACTCTCAACTGAAAAGCACCTACAATGCTCAAAAGGAAAAGTGGGATCTCAATGAACTCATGGCTATTTGTGTTCACGAAAAGCATAACATAAGACAAGAGAGAAGCAAGGTTGCTAATTTAATCCACACCCATGCTAAGAATTCTGTCAAGGAAATTTCCAAAAACCCCTCCTACAAACCTGAAGAGTCTAACAACTTCAAGGCAGCAACCAAGCCAAGTGGTCTGAAGTGTTAGTTTAAATACATCTTGTTACTAGTCTTAGCATAGGTTTTTTATTCAAAAGAAGTTACCGGTTGGTCAACAAATCATGGCAGTCATTTTTTTTTTATGTTGGAGAGATTCACAGAATTATTTTAAAGGAAAACTAATGAAAATGGTTTGAAAACTTTGAGTTTTAATGATAAGGACAAAATAAAGGATAAAGTGAATAGTACCAGGTTTGACTTTTTAGTGTAAAAATATGATTTTTCGTTAAAATGAACAGTATCGTGGGCTTTTCGTTAAAACTTCCTTATTTTAACTCTCCTCTAACTACCACCGTAGGATTCCCTAACAACGAAATGTTTTATTTTGTCAAATTCTATTTTAGTGCGTACTCATCACACGCCACAACATTCCTCATCACTTATCATGTCACATCCCGGTCCGGGACGGATCACTTCCCCGGCCCGCTCCACCACCGTAGCACGATATTGTCCGCTTTGAGCTTACCATTCCCTCACGGTTTTTGTTTTTGGGAACTCACGAGCAACTTCCCAGTGGGTCACCCATCATGGGATTACTCTAGCCCCCTTCTTGCTTAACTTCGGAGTTCCTACGGAATCCGAAGCCAGTGAGCTCTCAAAAGGCCTCGTGCTAGGTAGAGATGAGAATATATATGTAAGAATCACTCCTCTGGGTGATATGGGATGTCACATATCAGCAGTAATTTCTAATCAAAATATCCAAAGAAAATTATTATTAGCACTCTAAAATTTTATTTTCCCACTTCAAACTTTTTTTTATTAGAAAGAAAAATACACTTGTAAAAGCATTTAATGAAAATTTTAAAATGTTAATAACAGTTCCTATTCAAAAAGTCAAATCAACAAAAGGCCCACAAGCTCAATGGTGTGCAAAACAAACGGCCGAGATATCACAATCAGAAGAGATTTTTCAATATATCTACGTCGTATGTTCTTATGCAATTAAAATAATATTTAAAAAAAAATAAACAAATAATGCAACCGTGTCGTGTTGTTCCGGTCACGTTAAAAATCTCTCCGCAACCAGAACGTAACATACTACACGTAGAGAAGGAATCACAACCCAATATTTTCAGAGTCCAAGTTGGAAGAAACAGACAACATTTTTGTCCGATGTGAGAAATCCAGCCGGAATTCTTAAGTGATCAGAAACCTTTCGATCAATCAAACAACTGGACGGCTTAAATCCCCCTTTGTTTGTTTTTGGTTTTTCGATCTTAATTGTGTGGCTGCCACACAAACGGAACAAAAATAAGGCCATCAGATCGTGAAAATCTTGGGGTTTTGAGGATCGTGGGATGGATCAGTTTGTGGTGGTGTGAGGAGGCCACGACCCCTAATTAGCTGAGAAATTTGGTTTTTCGCAACTGGGTTTCTCTCGGATATGGCGGATAAGCTTTGCCTGATGGCCTCCCATGGTTACCCTCACGGCCGCGTTCTGCACCAGGAGCAACTCATGAGCGTTATCAAGGTAAAAGAAAAAGCCTTTGAGCTCAGCTTATGACTTTTTTCTATAGAAAGTTTTCATCTTTGTGTTTATTTTGGAATAATGTTCATTTGGGTTGCTTTTTCTTGATTGGTGTTGTGATTGTTTGAGCTTTTCTGGGATTCATGTTTGATTTGTGATTTGGGTTGGTTTACTTGAAGCTAAAGGTTTCCATTTTTGCATTTGTTTTATGAGGAGATTCATTGGGTTTGTTTTTCTTCATTGATATCATGTGATTGGTTGGGTTCTTTTGGGATTCATGTTTGGTTTGTGATTTGGGTTTGTTTGTGTATTGATAAAATTCGGTTCCTTGAGCTACATATGGTGCCTGTGATTGGATTGGAAGGTTCATTGGATTGAAGGTTGTTGATGGAGGAAATGGAGGCCAACTTCCAAGTTGTATCTAAGTTGAAGGTGGAAATTGGATTAGTCAAGAAGGAACTTTTGTCGGAAGGGATAAGTTTCATTCTTACTTCAACAGACCTTGGATGTAGTGAGTTATCCAATCCAATCCAATCCAATCTTAGGTACCAAACGTGGCTTGAGTTTATCTTGTATGTTTAGCTCTAATTGGGTTTCAATTTTTTTGTTTCGGTTTAGGAAGAAATTGCATGTAAGTTTATAAAGAATTTGCTGTAGTTGTTTGCTATTTATCTGTCCTGGTCCCATGCTCCCTGCCAGTAATTAGTTTTTTTTATAAAGAAACTAATCTTTATTAAACACAGGATTTTCAACCCCTTATGCCAAGTTTTGGAGCAAAGGAGGAAATCACAAAGTTAGGGTCTTTGAAATTGGTGCCGCAGCAATGTGAGGAGCCATGGAAACTCACAAGTGGAGTGCCGGAGGCCAATTGGTTTGTAAAGACATTCTCTGAAATTGAAAGACCTCCACTTAATTTGCAAGGTATGCACCTCATTAGCTTTTTGTTGTATGCAGATATACTCGAGTCTATGAGTTTAGTTATAACCAACTTATATTTTGATTCCATTTCTGTTTGTTTCAGTGAACTTAAACTTTGTCTATCTTGTTCTATTGTGGTTAAAGTGTGTAAAATAAAAAAGTTTGATTTGTGCTATTTGATTTATTCTTATTCATGTCTGGTGTAACTTTCGTTTAATGACAGACTCGTGCATCCTAAAAATAGTAGAATAACTGTAGTGGGCGATAAGGACATATGGTATACTCACCATGCTGGGGGTAGATTGGACTAGGAGTGGCGTGAGCATAATTTTGTTTGTTGCAAAGGTGTCGCCGTTAATATATGTTTTGCGTACATGCTTGCATGATAGATCACATGCACTGAGAATAAAGGAGAATTATGTTTTTATCAATTGATGCAAAATTACTGGGATGCTATGAAGGCTGAGGGGAGTGATTGAAATACTGCTATATCCTTGTTGAATTTGTAATACTGAAATATTCTCCCTTTGCAATATGTTGAATTACCACTTTTTCGTGCTGATTACAGATGTTCATCCAGACTCAGTGCTGTTCAGCATTGGAATTGCCGAACACTTCATAAAACGTGAAAAGATGTTGCAGTTCCTCAGATCAGGAGAAAGTGAAGTGGAGAGAGGCGGAGTAGATATAACCTCACTATATGACTTGATGGGGTTATATGAAATGGGCCAACAACCATTAATGCCTTCTCCTATCTACCCGAGAAGTGAGTTTAATACCCAGAAGCCTCTCTTAGAATTTGTGGGCGATCTTCACTGGAGTTCAAAAATTACAGTTCAGCCAGATGGCCGAGTCTTATTCACAGGTACTGAGGCTGAGATGAAGCATCTCCTTTCAGTTGTAGCTGAATTTTACTCCTTGAGAAACACAGTTGTTTGGAAAAAGCAGTCTGTGTTGGTTCCGCACTTTAAGAGGTATGCATGGATGCTTGTACCTCTTTTCACTCAAATATGGCACCACTTGTTTTACGGGATGAAATACGTATATTACTCCTGAAAATGAATATTTTCTAAAAATGATGTTTGGATATACATGTATGGGTTTCTCGTGTCAGTACAGCATCGGTAGATTTGTGGGCCGAGTTTAAAACGAATATTTCCTCAATAATGCTTGCTTAGAAAATTACTCACAAATGTGATTAATAGTCTACTTTCCAACTATAATTTAAATGTTCTCGATTTTTTCTGTCCCGCTTCTTTCTTTTCTCCTATTAAACACAACCTGACAATAATTCTATGAACCAGTGTGGGGACCCGGGAAGCAGGAGTTGTCATTGATGGAACTTCAGTCAATATGCAGGCGACTACCCTTGCTCCTTTGAAGAGGTATTGTTTTTCATGTTCTGGCTCTTGCTTTGATACCGTATTGGCTTTTTCTCGTTTTATTGACATCAACTTATTTCTATCAATATCTTCGTATCTACCTGCTTTATGTGATATTAGTTTCAATACTGAAAGAAATTGTTCTATTGTAATTGATATTATTGGTTTCCCGCACTTGTGCGCCTATTCTTCCACCAAATACTGGATCAGGGCATCATTCTTATTGAATTTATGTCTGTTTTACTTAACAGTCCCGAAAAAGTTAAGACAAAGGCGCCCAAGCGGAAGAGTGGTAAAAAAGCAAGCAAAGATAGAGATCTCTACAAGCGGAACTACTTCCACGCCTGTGAGAGCCTTCTATCCATAATGATGAACAGAAAGCAGCATGGGAAATTGGCAGTTCTCTCACTTAAAAAGTCCGGCCCAGAGCTTCCGGAGCTCCTGACCCAGTTTTCTGCTGGTATCGCTGGAACTGGCTTGGCTGTCCTTTTCTCTGTCCTCTGTAAAGTAGCTTCTGGGAGGGTACCCTTTTGTGCGTCCAAACTCTTGAATACCGGAGTTGCATTTGCATTAGTTTGGCTCTCTTGGGGGGTGAATAAACTGAGGGACACAGTTATTCAAATCAGGAAGAATTCAAAGAAGCCAGGTTTACAAGAAGAGGAAATAATGAAAAGGGTAGATAGAAGCGTGAACGAGATTTACTGGAGAGCCGGAACATTGATGGCAGTGGCGGTGTTGAGGCTTGCTTGAGCATGAAATGAGACAAGGACAAAGAAAACGGTAGGATGATTTGAAGAACAATTGACCGGATGGTGAGCGTAAATGTACATATGGAGGCCGAGTTGAGTGATCATCAGACAGTCGAAAAGCTTTGTGAGCATGAGGTGAAGGATGATCCGTCTTCTAAAGACGAATTGAATTCTGATTCCGAAGCACTCCATGGTAGACGGGAACCTGGAGCTCCCCCGAGCTCTGGCTAATGACCAGTCAGCCGGTAGTAGTAGTAGTTTAGTAGCAATTGCGGTTTTCGTGCACGGAACTCTCTCCCATCCCCTGTATCGCTATCGCCTCTATGACTAGATAAGCTATTTTCATTGGTTAATTGTTTTCTTGTCATGGCCGGCCTCAATTTAACGTCTTCGACACTAACAGTGGCGACATCTTATTTCGGCTAAGTAGCAAACCGGAAAACAAACATCAAAACCAGAAAGCGAAATGGATTAGCAAGGAACCAGTACATACAAAAGAATACAAGTTACTTGTACAAACTAACCCTGATCGCATTATTGCCAGCCTTGGGAACAAAAAAGACTAATGGGATGCAAAGGTGCCAAGTTACTCAATTTACTCTGTTCATTCTAACACCGAACAATCTCATCGACAGAACCTAAAACAAACGCATAAACCGCGGATTATGTAAACAATTATGACATGTCATGTTTCTCTAAGTGAAGAGTTCTTTGTTTCCCCACGCCTTTTTCCACTAACGTGAATACAGAAAGTGATTCAAATGATCGAGCACCGGAAAATCTTCATTCTCAGAGTACTTTCGAAACAACTCCTGCACCAACCGTTCTACCTCCCTCCCTCAAGGCAAATCTTTGTCCTGCCAAATGAACACAGGGAATGTTTAGCCTTCGAAATTTTTCACGATCAGAACACAACAACTAGTCGTATTAACTATTAACAAATAAACAAAGAAAATTCTTAGGTTTCTGTAGCAGAGATGATGTGAACAAACCTTGTTCAAGAGGAACCGGTTGAATCAGCTCAAAAACTGCAGTCACGTTGTCTCCTGGCATAACCATCTTAACATTTTCGGGCAGTTCTACCTTTCCAGTGATATCTGCTGTTCTCAAGTAAAACTGAGGCCTGTAGTTTGAGAAAAAGGCAGTGTGGCGTCCACCTTCATCCTTTGTGAGGACATATATTTCAGCTTCAAACCTCTTGTGTGTCTTCACGGTTCCTGGCTTAGCAATTACCTGTGCAATGGGACAAATAAGTGAGGCGGAGCCATCCAACATTTACAGCAGTCGGTGCCAATACATAGTTTCGTTGCCATAATAAAGATAAAAATTTAGGGCATTCGAATAAACAATGACCAATAGAAGGATAATTTCCACATGGTATAACCTAGTTGGGCAAACTACAAGGGTTAAATATGGATTTTAATAGAATTTCCACAAGTTGTATAAAGTAAAATAAAACCAAGAACTGATAACTTTCAGGTGAAATTAAAACCACATACCTGTCCTCGTTGGATATCTTCCCTCTTTAGACCTCTAAGAAGAAGACCGACATTATCACCAGCCTAATCAAGTGCACAAACCCATCAATGAAATATATTTCCTGCTCTTAAAAAGCATTGGTATCTTGAAGGGTATTTAGATTAAGTCACTTACTTGTCCATGATCCAAGATTTTCTTGAACATTTCAACACCGGTCACAACTGTTTTCAAAGGAGCACCCTGAAAAAGAACACAAACTTAGGACCAGACATTTGTAGAGTGGTATTTTACCCTAAAGCTATCAAAGACACCCATATCAAAAGGTTAATGCCAACTCATAGAATGAGTTGCATATACTAAATCATCTGCCAAAGGAGTAATAGGGGAAGAATCGCATAAGAAAGCATTGCAGCACAATAAAATATAAAAACTTGTTATACACAAACCTGATGTAAACCCAGAATCTCAACTTCCTCACCAACTTTAATGGTCCCTTGTTCAACACGGCCTGTGGCAACAGTTCCACGACCCTTCAAGACATCAAAAACAATTAATTTGTAAACAGACTGCTACAATGTAGCTACTGTAACACCAAAAAATAAAAAATGAAAATCCAGTGAAAATAAAGAGCATAACAGAGCAAGGCAAAAAGAACTATGCAACATGAAAATATGGACAATTCAAATAAAGCACGTCATTGTTCTAGGAAAGCTTGTAATAACAGTTTCATGATCAAAACAATAGTAATAGTATAACACCTAATAATGGTTCAAAACAATAGAAAGAGTATAGGTACGCAACGGTGATATTACAATGGAACTGTACTTAGATATTATGAACAAAATTGCAGGCAAAATTTAAGACAATTCTTGTAATGAAATAACAAATGTCAATACCCTAACAGATTAAGTTTAACTCATTAAGGAATCTCTAAATGAGTATACCTAAATGCATCCCCAACTTACCTGAATTGAGAAAACATCTTCAATTGGCATCAGGAAGGGTTTGTCAAGCTGGCGTACAGGGTCAGGAATGTACTCATCCACAGCTTCCATTAACTTTAAGATTGCCTTTTTGCCAATCTCATCATTTGTGCCTTGTAAAGCCGATAGAGCTGAACCCCGGATAATGGGAATTTCATCCCCAGGGAACTTGTAGAAGCTAAGAAGCTCTGCCAGAAATATAAAGCAAATTTATAAGAACTTAGATTGAATATAAAGCTATCAGCTAATGAAATGACCTCTTAAATGATAAATGATTAAATCTACTAACCACGGAGCTCCATTTCAACCAGCTCTATCAACTCCGGATCATCGACAGCATCAACTTTATTGAGAAAACATACAAGTGATGGCACACCAACCTGGGCAATACACACAACAAGAAAAGTATACACATTATCATACACCACAAATGCATGAGATAAAACACATCAGTTTGAATTTTTTTAAATCTAATAACAATAAAATACCCACTTGGCGGGCGAGCAGAATGTGTTCCTTAGTTTGTGGCATAGGCCCATCGGGAGCAGAGACGACCAGAATACCTCCATCCATTTGGGCAGCTCCAGTAATCATGTTCTGCATATTAACCATTCGTATTAGATGACTAAATCCATGCACGAGACTACTTAATATCATTCCCTCGAATTCAAACCTTACTTTGACATAATCTGCATGTCCTGGGCAGTCCACGTGCGCATAATGGCGCTTCACAGTCTCGTATTCTACATGAGCCTACAAAATAAAGGTAATCCTAAGGTAGGTGGGAATAATATTTCGAGAAGACAGGCCAGAAACAAATGGAAACTAGTAGGGGTTGTTTGGTATCCTTCTTGAGTCCAATTTCTTGTTTTTGAAATTAATGAGTATTAAGTAATTTAGCTACATTCATCGTTTTTGAAAACAAAAAATTGGATCCAAGAAGGATACCAAACAGACCCCATTCCAAGAATATAAAAAGCCAAGCTGATAATAAAGACAAACTTCTAACCGTTGCAATTGTAATTCCTCTCTTTTTCTCCTCAGGGGCCTTATCAATTTCGTCAAAGGCCACAGCCTTAGCTTTCCCTTCTTCTGCCAGTACCTGAGAAAAACTCGAAACATTATACTATGATCGAAAAGTTTCCATTTTTCCCCCAACTCTCTCATATGAACTGGGTCCGTCCCATTTCATGTGACGGAGATGGGACTAAAGCTGGGAAAGCAGTTATCTTTAGCAACATCCTTTTATGCTATGTTTTATGAAGCAAATGCAGAGATAGAAATACAGCCCACACAATCTCATATAAAATACAATCAATACATCGAAATGACCGACCTTTGTAATTGCGGCAGTCAGCGTCGTTTTTCCGTGATCAACGTGTCCGATTGTTCCAACATTCACATGAGGTTTTCTGTACATGCATTCACAATTCGATTACAATTCACAATCCAAAAAACTCACATCCAATGACGCAAAATCCAATTCAGATAAAAACAATTAAACCCAATACCAAAAACTCAAACGGTGCAAATCTCTCAATTAATTCGCTACAAAAGGTCCTAATTTCTTACGAATAATGAAAAATTCAAACTTTAAGCAACACAGGGACAACGAGTGAACACTAACGTGCGTGTGAAGGTGGCCATGGATCGCCACCATGGACTAGGACTACAGGATCGGTCATTTCCGAAAGTAGAGTCGGAGACTGGAGAACCGGCGGCGGCGATCGATCCTCGGCCGCACAAGTAGATGTGCGAGGAGTAGGGGAGGATGCGCCTGGACCCAGGGTTCCTGAGAACGACGGCAGCCATTGAAATGAAGGAAGAAGCAGAGAGACAGAGATGGACTATTGGCTTCAGAGCCTTCCCTACTCACAGTGTGGCGGAGATTTGAGCGTTGGGGTTTTAGGGCTTTTGGGGATTTCACGAGGGTTTTTGCAGACGGGTTATTTTGGTCAGAACGATTTAAAGCGCACCCGTTTCCATCAACAAGCCCAGCCGGTCTTTTCAAAAAAGTTCGGATCATTTCTTCTTAATTAATCAAATCAGAGAATCTGTGCAATTGAAATTTGATTCAACGATTACAAATAGAAGTTTATTTTAAAAGCTATAATAACTTCAATCGTTTGATCAAATTACAATGATAAATATTCTCTAATTTAATGGATTATGATTTATGAGGAATGGATCCGGAAAGATTCCTTTCCTTAAAAAAAAATTGCCCAGGAGATGAACAATGGGCAGTACCCGGCCCGTCTAACGATCCGTATTAAACATAAACGATATGATTACGAATTATGTAATTAATTATCTTTTGATCTAGTGATATTAATTTATTTATAAAATAAGATGTTAAACTATACCAGACTCTTTCATGTTAAATAAGATGTTACATCGGAGAGATTTATAAACCTAAATATAGTTGTGGGTTGGAACTTGGAGGAAAAAATACCTGAAATTTCAAATATCAGAGAAGGAAAAACTTAAAGTTTATTTTTCGGTTTGACAATGTGAAAGAATATTTTTTTTATAAAACTAAATCAGACTTTGGATTTTTAATTTTAAGAGTTATTAATTTGTTTATAAAATAAGATGTAAAATATAGTTTTAACTATAAGCAAATAGAATTTAAAATTTTTGTGTAAACTAAAAAAAAATATAGCACATACTAAGTTTACCCAAAAAAAAATATAATACTAAATTATTTAAAAAGACTAAAAGAACGAGGTTAGGCATATGTACATGCTAGCCTTATAATGCCTTCGCCACTGTTTATACCCATGGACGTATTCAATTATAATTTTGAGAGAGTTTCGGGAAATTAATAATTTCAAGTATTAAATTGGATTTTAAAAGACTTTATATAAAAAATTTAGGTGTATTTAATTGAGAATTCTAAAGATTTTTGTGTATTTATATTGTTGTTTAGCAAAATATTGTGAATTCACAATTAAATATTTTAAAAAGGGTAATGCTAAGAAGACAAAATTTGTAGACAAAATTTTGGAAACAAAATGACATGGAAATTGTTGATTGGTTTATTACTTAAGCGTTGATAAACGTGTTCATTCCTATTAATGACATATTATTTAGTTTGTAAATTTTGTCTACAAATTTAATTTTGCCCTTTTAAAAATTCAGTTTCCTTTTATATTTTGAGTTTCCTTGGTCCATAAGTTTCATTATTTCTTAAGTCGTAAGCTCTTCCATATATAATGAGACTTCAACAGCAGTTTGATACTTTGATTAATCCTTGATCGGAGAGATGCGAATTTGGGAGGGAGTATGGTGGTGTTTGGGTGCACTTGCTCTTTTCCTTGGCGGATGGAGATTCAGCAGGTAAGTAATTAACCTAAGATTTTATATTAAGCAGAGATTAAACTTAATTAGTAACGATTAATTATCTATTTTCAAATTATTATAGAAGTCAAATTTCTTTGAGGTATCACTTAATAGTATTCTTTACAAACGAATATTATGGACGGTGAGTTGAATACCAATTTATTTCTCCACGTCTTAGCGTAAATATATTGTTGTAACAAACTGATGTTTTGTGATTTTACAGTGATGCCGAAGTTCTTGAGTCGGTCCCTCGGATTAATCAAATGAGTGAATTGGGTATGTGCCTTTTTTTCGAAAGACATGAATCGGGTTACTTACACATACACTCCCTGAGATTTTTCGAGTTTTCACAAAACTTCCTAAGATTTGGAAAGTAACACAAACTCTCCTTGATTTTCTAATCAACCGGTGAATATAATATTTGAGTACTAAATGGGTAGTTTACACTGGAGTACATGCGTATATTTTTTTTTTATAAAAGCGATATTGAGGGAGCGAGAACTTAAAACGCGCAACCTCGGATGCAAGGGTGAATGCTTTAGCCGCTCGAGCTATGAGCCCGTTGCATATTGGACAACATGTTTTAAAGTAAGAGGATAGATGATAGCAGCAGTAGGAGAAATAACATAATGATGTGAAACAGATACGCATTTTTGTATGGAACATTGCTAGGAAAGAGATTTATTTGCTATCGATGCTGTTAGTTCGTCGGCCTTGATTTGTTTTGTTTCATTTGTCAGCCAAACTGTTGGAGTTTAGGCGGATACCTCTGGTGGTTGGAGTTTCTGGGACCGTTTGCTGTGAAAATCCAATCCACTGTGAGTTTGGTGATTTACGAGGCGTAGTTGTTATGCAAACGGTACAGAAATGATAACTTCAAACGTCGTACATGAATTTTGAGTGCTTTCTTTACTGGTGATTTTTGATATCGACACCTTCTTTAGGCATCACAAAGGTTTCTGAAACGCGACGAGAAAGGTGATTGGCAGACGGGTTATACTTTGCTACTTTCAGAATGTAGAGAAGTGCCCTGGTATTTGGTGAGTATCTGCTCGCTCTCACCTCTCTCTCTCTCTCTCTCACATGTTCATTGTTGTGCTTGATGGTGATGGTGGTTCCTTGATTTTGTATACCAGGATGATGGAACTGGCCGGGTGAATGTGGTCGGAGCTACAGGTGCCTCAGGCTTTACATTACCAGCTTCAAGTGGTCAATTTGAACAGTCCAGGAGATGCCACGAATGTGAGATGAACAGACTCGAATGTGAGACAAAGAGAAGCGTCGAATGTGAGAGAATAGATGACCGTGAAGGCATCAAGGTTTGTATTGTTTAGTAATATACGTATTTATATATGGTAAAACTTCATCGGGTTTTTATCACAAATTGTCCTCAATGTTTTGGCAACTCGTCAGTTTGGTTCTTCATGCATTCACTTGCTGATCAGTTTAGAATGTTGAAATATATTTTGTCATCTTCAACTTCTGAGTCTGGCCACAACAAACAGCACTCAATGATGGATTCGTCCCCGTTGATTGAAACACAAACAGAGAGGGAGGAAAACATGGTGGTGCTGCTGCATTCTCAAGTTGAATTGAGGACCTAGAAGTCTATGAGAACTTGCCAGGGAGCGAGTGGTTTCCGTTGCAGATTGCGGGACTGAGTTTAGAATCTGGGAGTTGGATTTTCCGTTTGGGATTGAGAGACATGGTTTGAATATGGGGATTCAAGGAATATATGGAGTGGGGGAATGGGCGGCCAGTGTTGTGATGTAAGAAGGGAAGCAATGGAGTGCGCGGCGCACAAGTGGGGGTAGATGTGGTGGCTGTGGGGTTCTCGGAGGTGGCAGCTTCTTGGATGAGCGAGTCAATAGATGAAGGACCAAACCGATGAGTTACCAAAACATAAAGGACTATTTGTGATCAAAACCCAAATCGGTTCAACTAACATTTTTGCTATTTTGTCTTAGTTACTGGGAGTCCAGAGAACTGAGCGTGTACTTCCAATTGGTATTTCTCTGAGTGTTGTTGGTGAGGTATGTTTGAAATGCTATGAACTTGTGATGTTAGGCTACTTAATATATACACTAATCCTTAGGTTTCAAATTCATGTTCAGGCCGTCAAAGACGACGTTGGTACCATTCGCATTCAAAAACCCCACGAAGGGCCATTTTATGTCTCCACCAAATCCATCGACGAGCTCATTGCGAGCCATAAGAACTGGGCAAGGTTTGTTTTTGCAATGTACACTACTCATCGGCGTCCTTTTGCGCCTTCTCTAAACTACAATTAATATAAACATCTTTACCAGGTTTTTGAAATGTGCATCTTTTGGTGTGGCTGTGATCGGTCTTACTTTGATTGCCGCTGAACTTGATAAGTACATCAGGGAAAGACTGCGCCGCTCCGAATGGCTGAGAAGCAGGAGAAGGTAAGTTTTGCCCAAGTTGCGTTCATTCGGAAACTTACTGCAAGTAAAAGTCACTGGTTGTCATTACTGCTTCTGTGGATAGAACCGCATTTTATTTAACCCCAGATATTATTATTTTTTTTTTTTCCCCCCTCATAATTTGATCTGTCTGTTGAGGCTGATCGAAATTGAACTTCCCGTCTGTGCAGGGCTGTTGCTGCAGATGATATAAGATATCGGGAAAATAATATAGGTATAAAGTGGAGTGCGCTGTGACAATGCTTTTTTCTCATGTAACACGTGCTCGAAAATGTACTAGAAGTCTAAAATTCTTCAACCTTTCTTTCCTTCTCCCAGCTTCGTACGAAAGGGCGGCTGCTGCTGTAGCTGATATAAGATCTCGGATAAATAATATAGGTATAATGTGGAGTGTGCCGGAGATAATGCTTTTTTCTCATGTAACATGTGCTCGAAAATGCACTAAAAGTCTAAAACGCTCCAACTTTTTTTTCCTTCTCCCAGCTTCATACGAAAGGGTGGCTGCTGCTGTAGCCGATATAAGATCTCGGCAACATAATGCAGGTAGGTATATCGCGGAGTATCCACATTACAATACTACTTGTCATATGATTCATAAAATATATCGCTTAAAATATATCGCTTGGAAATGTACCAAAACGCTTTAACATTTTTTTCTCCCAGGTTCATCGGACACAAGGGCCGTTGCTGCAGTTTATTTAAGATCTCAAAGAGATAATGCAGGTAGATATATAGCGGAGTGTCCTCATTACAACGCTATTTATCGGATAATATATGCTCGGAAATGTGCTGAAAGGCTTTAACTTTCTTTTTTCTTCTCCCGGGTTCAGGCGAAGGGGCTGCTGCTGCTGCACCAGACGGGGCCAATTCGTGTGTGATATGCCTTGAGCAGCAGTACAATGTTGTTTTCATCCCGTAAGAACTGGCTTTCGATATTTGATTCCATGGATCGTCTAGTGTTCCTTTATAAACTTAGCACACTTTTAACTCATTTATTGTATCAGGTGTGGTCATATGTGCTGTTGTACAACTTGCTGCTCGCAGCTGACCGAATGTCCCCTCTGCCGGCAACCATTTTCTCAGGCGGTGAGGACATTCCGCCCGTAAGAGAACGCTTAATGCGATAGGTGGTCTGGTAGATCGATGAAGAGATCTCGATGATATGATAATATTTTCTTCAGGAATCTGTTAAGACTTCAAGTGTTCTTATAGCTTAAACTGGAAGTCTCAGTTTTGTTATGCGTAATAAATATGCACCGTGTTATAAGGATGGGATAGCCTGACCAGCCTCACCTCATTTCTAAACAGAACTGTTCTCTAGACTAGACTTCAAGATTCAAGAAAATGGTGGTCATCAACCGTTTGATCGTAATTTAATATGTACTCACTAACTTTTTCTGTTGTACGTTTTCATAACTTTTTCTGTTGTACTTTCTTATGTTGAATTAAGATCGAACGGTGGGTGACCACCATTTTCTTTGACCCTGAGATCTAGGAGAACATGTCTCCATTACTAAAACCCACTTTCACATTGAATGAGACCATGTGCATTGAATTGGTACTTATGCAAGATCGAATAGAACTCACGACTTAATATTATAGTCTAGTAATGTTCCTCGTTACTCGTTAGTGAAAGGTCTTTAACTTTTTTTTTTTTTTTTTTTTTTTTGAACAAATATGAAAGGTTTTAAATTTGATTCTCACATAAACGTATTCGGACCAAATTTATTAACTCAATTCCCATCTTTTTTAGTATAAATAATATTGTTGTATTAAAAAAAAGACGAATATTTTAAACCTCCGGATCAAAACTAACATAATTTTGTGACTAATATGCATTTGATTTTCACATGTCCTGAAAGTGACGATGGCCGAGTTGGCTGACCATCAGACGATGGCCGAATCAAATTCTGATTCCAAAGCACTCGACGGTTGACGGTACCCGGAGCTCCCCTGAGCTCTGGCTAATGACCAGTCAGCTGATAGTAGTAGTTTAACAGCGATTGTCAATAGTTGATGCAGAATGTGAATTCATAGGAGGGTAACATTGTGGTCTCTCCAATCCCCTCGGTACTGTTATCTTCTCGTTTCGGCTCATCCTCAAATTAACGTCCTTCGACGCTAACAAGCCAGAAAACTAACAGCGAAACCATACAGATCATTTCGGGTTTTCCTTCGAGGAAAGCAAAATGGATTTGCAAGGAGCGAAATTGTAAATGCAAAAGAACATAAATTACTTGAACAAACTAAACCCAAAGGTGCATGAAAAAGGACTCGATTTACTGTTCATTCTAACACCAGACAATCTCATCAACAAAACCTAAAACAAACGCATAAAACGCGGATTATGTAAATAATTATGACATGTCATGTTTCCAAGTGAAGAGTTCTTTGTTTCACCACGCCTTATTCTACTAATGTGCACACAGAAAGTGATTCAAATGATCCAGCACCAGAAAATCTTTATTCTCAGAGTACTTACGGAACAACTCCTGCACCAACCGTTCTACCTCCCTCCCTCAGGCAAATCTTTGTCCTGACAAATGAACATAGGGAATGTTTAGCCCTCAAAACTTTTCACAATTCAGACTCGACAACTAGTCGTATTAAATATTAACAAATAAGCAAAGCTAATTCTTAGGTTTCTGTGGCAGAGATGATGTGAACAAACCTTGTTCAAGAGGAACCGGTTGTATCAGCTCACAATTTGCGAACAAAGCTGCGAACCCCATATAACGTATGATAGGCCAGGGCTAAAGCTGAAATCTCGACGGTGATGGGGATGAGCTTTGATGAATAAAAGAGGAGTTGGTAGTATTTTTCAAAGGTGAAGCAAATCAAACCCATTTTCAGATAAAGAAGATAAAAAAGAAGAACTACAGTAGCTAGGACAACCCCTGAGATTCTATTCGTAATTGAAAACGTCGAATTCAGCTGTGGCGTATAAACAGGAAGATGAGGAGATAACGGGCGAAGGTTCATGATATTAGGATTAACGGTCCCTTGTTCAACATGGCCGGTGGCAACAGTTGCAAAACCCTTCAGGACATTAAAAAAAAAAAATTAGTAAACTGACCGCTACTGCAACACAAAATAAAAGAGTGAAAACCCAGTGAAAATAAGGAGAGCAACAGAGCAAGGCAAAAAAGAACTGTGCAACATGAAAATATGGACAATTCAAATAAAGCACGTCATTGTTCTAGGAAAGCTTCTTAATATAGTTTCATGATCAAAACAATAGTATCAGTATAAGACCGCAACGATGATATTAAAATGGAACTGTACTTAGATATTATGAACAAAATTGCAGGCCAAAGTTAAGACACTTCTCGTAACGAAATAACAAATGTCAATACCCTAAAGGATTAGGATTAATTCGTTAAGGAATCTCTAAATGAGTGCCTAAATGCATTCCCAACTTACTTGAATTGAGATCAAAACATTATATTATGATCGAAAAGTTTCCATTAAGGAACCAACATATCATGACCGAAAAGTTTCCATTAAGGAATCAAACAGCATATTATGACCGAAAAGTTTCCATTTTCCCCCAACTCTCCCATATGAACTGGGTCCGTCCCATTTCGCGTGTCGGAGATGGGACTAAGTTGGGGAAGCAGTTATCTTTAGCAACATCCGCTGTGTTTTATGAAGCAAATGCAGAGATACAAATACAGCCCACAAAATCTCATATAAAAATACAATCAATACATCGAAATGGCGGACCTTTGTAATTGCGGCAGTCAGCGTCGTTTTTCCATGATCAAATCCAACATTCACTTGAGGTTTTCTGTACAGGCATACACAATTCGATTACAATTCACAACCCAAAAAACTCACATCGATAGATATTCAACTTCAATGACGCAAAATCTAATTCAGATAAAAAAAATTAAACAGGCCAATTAAATCCAATATATATAAAAAAAAATAAAAATAAAACTCAATCGGTGCAAATCTCTCAATTAATTCCCAACAAAAAGTCCTAATTTCTTACGAAAAATGAAAATTTAAAACTTTAAGCAACACAGAGCCAACGAGTGAATACTAACATGCCGGTGAAGGTGGCCATGGATCGCCACCAAGGACTAGGGCTAAAAGATCGGTCATTTCCGACAGCAGAGTCGGCGATTGGAGAACCGGCGGCGGCGATCAATCCTCGGCCGAACAAGTAGGATTGCGGCGAGTAGGAGAGGATGCGCTTGGAGCTAGGGTTTCTGAGAGCGGCCGCAGCCATTGAAACGAAGGAAGAAACAGAGAGAGATGTTTTGATAGGATTCAGATCCGCCAGAAGGAGAGAGAGAATTAGACTGAGTTAGAGAGAGAAGACAATACTTTCATTCATACAGTCATACTCAACTTATGACCCGTTGAAGGGTAAATACGTCATATTCAGAAATACGAAATTGGATATGCATACTATATATGGGCCTAAGAGCACCCCTCCTAATGGACTCCAAAAAACTAGTGCTTAAAATATCGACACATGTGAAAGTATCGATATGAAAATTTATGAAAATATTGATGTTGATTTTGATATCGGTTGTTTTCAACATAAATTAAGAAAATTTGTAATGGGTTCGTATATCAAATCATCAGATTTAATCGAAATTAGAGAAAAATTTCTCATAAAAATTTTAAAAGTTCGAAATATGCCATGGGTTCTGACAAAATTTTTGTGGTGAATCGGTAAATAAGTCGATATCCAATAATTTTTCTATATCTTGCCGACAATAGTTGAAGTTTTCATTCACTCCTTTTTCATATCATTCTTGATTTTTCGAATAATTTGATAAATATATCGACAATTTTATAAATATTTTAAGCATTGCCAAAACCCACAAAATGCTCTCCACTGCAAGCACAACCAGCCGAGTTACGGTGAAAGGAAGCAAAATTTGACTACTCAATCGAGTAAGAATTATCTAACCTTGTGCCTGAGGGCATGTGTTGTGAGCTAATGTCACTTATTTTATAATTTTTTTTCTTTAGGCTCGTTTTAATTAAACAAGCTCACTTCTAATTAAAAGAGCAATGTTAGAGAGATTGAACTTGATGATTGTGTTATTACTTATGTGTTGATAAACACGTTCATGGTTGAATTTAGGACCTCGGATTTGGATAAATAAACTTTCACATTGACATATATTCCACTCTTGTCCCTCCGCTTCCCTCCCCCTAATCCCCCTTCCCAGTTTCCTTCATTTTCAACTTTCCCGGGAAACAAACAGAAAATTCCAGAACCCTTCCTTTGTGAGTTCCTATTTCCCGACAATATCACCTCCCCCCGCTCTCTCTTTGTAAAATCCCTAATCCCCCTTCGCAATTTCCTTCCTTTTCAACTTTCCCGGAAAACAAACAGAAAATTTCCAGAACCCTTTATTTGCGACTTCCTATTTCCCTAGAATCTCACTCCTCCTTTCCCCCTCTTTCTCTCCCAAAATCCCTAATTCCCATTCCAATTCCATATCTTTCCATCAAATTCGCCGTAAAAGATCAATCTTTCGCGTATGATTTCTTTCTGGGTCCGGTTTTTGAGCCCTGATGCTTCCGGTAATGCGTAACAAGGCGGAGAGCAATAGCGCAAGGGTTTGGAATTAGTTTATCGATCGTTGCGGTGGTTAAAAATGCTACCTTGGGGTGGATTGAGTTGTTGTCTGAGTGGAGCTGCTCTTTACCTTCTTGGCAGGAGCAGTGGCAGGTCAGTTTATTCTCTCTGTTTTTCGATATCGAATTAGCTTTACTGATGATCAAATTAAACATTTCTAAGTTGTCAATTACTTTTTTTTTGTTGGTATGTTGAATTTTGGTGTTTTGTGATTACACAGGGATGCAGAGATTCTTAAATCCGCCACTCGGATTAATCAGTTAAAGGAATTGGGTATGCGCCTTTTTTCGAAACTGAAAGATTAGTTTTTGCTTCAATTGTTTTCTTTTGGTGCCTTGCTTGAATCAAATACATTTTCATGTGGAACATCTGTTGGGAGAATATTTATAGATTTATTTATTTTTCTGGCGATGCCGTTAGTCTCTTTGGGTCTGCTCCCTGAATTAGAGTTGCTGTCTACTTTCTCTTTTCAGCAAAATTGTTGGATTCCGAATTTAGATTGCCAGTGGTGGTTGCAGTTTCGGGGAGAGTTAGCTCTGAAACCCCCATCAACTGTGAGTTCACTGGTTTACGAGGCGTAGTTGTGGAGGAAACGGTACACAAATCATAACTCTAAAGAACATATTTGGATGCTTTCGTTGGTTGTGTTTTCATGTGATTGGTAAACAACGATATTGTTTATCTTCTTCAGGCAGAACAACATTTTTTGAAACACAATGATGCTGGCTCATGGATACAGGATTCTGCTTTGATGCTTTCAATGAGTAAAGAAGTTCCCTGGTACTTGGTGAGAATTCTCTCTCTCTACATTTCCCTTCTTGTGCTTATTGAGTAAATATTATTTTTGGTTCACTTGGAGCTGAAATTTGACTAACTGGATATGATGGTGGTTCCTGGAATTTTTTTTTTTTTTTTTTTTTTTTTTTTAATCAGGATGATGGAACTGGTCGTGTGTTTGTGGTGGGAGCACGAGCTGCCACAGGATTTGTATTGCCGGTTGCAAGTGAGGTATTTGAAGAGTCAGGACGATCCCTCGTACGTGGGACATTAGATTATCTCCAAGGCCTCAAGGTTTGCTTAGTTTAGTAATTGTTGTGTACTTGTATCTGGCAAACTTCAATGGTTCAACTAGTAAGATGGCTGTTTTGTCTCAGATGCTTGGAGTCAAACGAATTGAAAGGGTACTTCCAACCGGTACTTCTATGAGTGTTGTTGGTGAGGTATGCTGTAGTTTAATAACTGTATCTTTTTTAGTACAAATACTCAAATAGACATAAACCTAAACTGTAGGAAGCAACATTCTGATAATTACAAATTTTAAAATTACTTTTACGCAAATGTTTTTTGTTTAGTATTGTACCAAAATGTACTTAATTTGGATGATCCTTGTGCCAAAAATGATCACTGTCCCATAGAAGAACTTGCACTCTTGTAAAACGGCTCGAAGCTTTAGTTTCATAATTAGCATTTTATTTCACGATGTTTTTTGGTGGAACGTTTGTGCATTGAAATGTTATGTTGTACACACTCATTTGATACTTTCTCTTATTGCTTGGTTTATATCAGGCTGTCAAAGATGACATTGGTACCATTCGGATTCAACGACCTCAGAAAGGGCCATTTTATGTCTCTCCCAAGACCATTGATCAGCTTATTGCAAACCTTGGAAAATGGGCAAGGTTGTTTATAACTTAATACAAATGCGTAAATGTATATTAACATTCTGTGTGCTGTCTATGTCCATGGCTGGTGTTTTTGCACTCATGCACTGCTCATTTGCTTTAATGGTGTGCTTTCTCTGTAGTCTAATTAATATAAATGTCTTTTTCAGGTGGTACAAATATGCATCTGTGGGTTTGACCGTGTTTGGTGTTTATTTGGTTGCTAAGCATTCTATCCAATACATCATTGAGAGGAAGCGCCTTTGGGAATTGCAGAAAAGGTACGTAGCCCAAGTTTGTTCATTTGGAACTTGCAAGTGAAAGTCGCTGCTTCTATGAGTAAGTATGTAAAGGAAAAACAGCATGTTTTGATGGTGGCCTCATATCCTCATATATATATATATATATATATATATATATATATATAATATTTCTGTTGTTTCTTCCGTCTATCTGAAACAAATGGATAATGAAATTCGACTCCATGCAGGGTTGTTGCTGCAGCTGCTAAAAGATCTGGGGAAGATAGTGAAGGTATACTGCTGGGAGACCCCATTATGATGTTATTTGCAATATATGCTCAAAAATGTACTTAGAGGTTTTACCTTTTTCTCCCAGGTTCAAACGAAAAAGATGATAGTGCATCAGATGGAAACAAGAGAGACCGTATGATGCCCAATATATGTGTGATATGCCTTGAACAGGATTATAATGCGGTTTTTGTCCCGTAAGAACTGCCCTTTCATTATATGATACAATGGCCAGTCTAATTTATTACCTTACGAATTTAACACATCACTGATTCTTTTATTTATTTTATCAGATGTGGTCATATGTGCTGTTGTACAACTTGCTCCTTGCACCTGACCACCTGTCCTCTCTGCCGGCGACGAATTGATCAGGCTGTAAAGACTTTCCGCCATTAAGGCTGTGCTTCAAGTGTTTTGAGCGGCAGTAGTAGATGAAGAAATCTTGATGCCTTGAGCAGAAGGTTATCTAGAGAAGCACTTCCAAACATGCCCGCGATTAAACGATGACTGTTTTGTGTGGTGCAACCCTGCCAATGCTCCCATGAACTTTACTCGAGTAAATTTGCAGTTTTACATAGTTTTCTTTCCGGAAATCTTGTGGCATGGTGCTCTCTTGTAAACCATAACTGATTTAAGCGGGTAGACATTCTTGTAAATTGTTGTGATGTAACAATTTTCATAGTCGGACTTTATGATGGGAGCAATCCCCCTTTGGAGAGTTTCCACGTATGGTCAGTGTTTAAAATATCTATATAGGTAGAAATATCAATATGCAAATTTATGTAAATATTGATGCATATATCGATATTGGTTGCTTTGATGGAAATTATGTAAAGTTGCAACGGATGGGTATATCAACTTATTTAGTTTTAGTTGAAATTAGCAAAAAGTTTCTTAAAAAAAAAAAAATCAAAAGTTTGAAGTCCATAATGAATTTCATCAAAAGTTTTTTAGGGAATTAGTAAATATCGTTGGTATTCTTTGATTTTTCTGTATTTAGTTGACAAGGGTGAAGTTTGCACTTCTCCTCCCTACATATCGATTATTGATTTTTTAGATATTTCGACGTAAGTATTGATAATTTTGTGGATATTTTAAACATTGCATATAACTGGGGTCATCTTCAATTGACCCGGCCAAAGGGCTATAGGCCAAAAAATAGCCGGTTTTGACACAAAAACCATATCCAACCAAGAGTTAGGCCAAAGGGCTCGTGGGTCCCACCATGCCAAAAATTGTAGAATTGACCAGCGAGTTGGCCAAGAGCAGCCAGCCCTATAGCCCAGCCCAAGCACATGTTACTTGACGTCATGCACGTCAGGTTACTGTTGGATTTGACTTTTTTTTAAAGACGAAATTTAAAAATAAAAATAAAAATCTAATTTTTTTTCCTATAAATACCCAAGCCATTTCTTACCCACTTCTCACATCATTTTCACTATTCCAAATTATCTTACCTTATTTTATTTCAATTCTTCACCAATTTTTCACATCATTTTCATTATATAAAGATAAAAAATCAGGAGGCTTATTAATTTAGAAACAAGTGGCACTCAAAATATGTCCGAAAACCTTATTTTAATATGGTAGTTTAATTCAATTAACCATATTAATTTAATTAAGATAATAAATTATTGAGGGGCTAAAAAATAGCCCCATTCGGTTGGAGATGGATTTTTTGTCAAACTGGCTATGTTTTGACCTTTGATACTTTGGCCCCCTCGAATAGGGATAGTATAAAATATAAACTGACACTGTACATTAAAAAAATAAAATTTTAAGGGTCTATCCTCTTGTTTGTACATCTCTCGTAACGCAATTAGTAAAGAGATGTACGAAAAAAAAAGATATGGATCTTATCCATAATTAATAGGATGCTGAAATTTTTAATTGGATGATCCAATTACTATTTGAATAAAGATAATTCGATTATAAATAGATTCGAATATAGATAAGGTGTATTCAATTTGATAATAATCTAATTCGGTTTAATATTATACCTGTATATATTAAATGAATTACCAATGATATTTCAGTCATTTTTAGGTTTTAAATTAGCATTGATAATGAACCAATTTTTTTTTTTTTGGACAAACTATAGTATCCACACTAAAAGATGGGGGAGTAGGTTAAGCGGCTTGCCATAATAATGTGGTTCAACTTTGTCTTTGGCAAGAATCAAATCTAAGACTTTTCACTTATAAGCGAAGCGGAATATAACTAGACCATAGTACTAAGCGGCAATAATAGTTGGATTTGAATCCTATGCTTATCAGATATTGATTAAGACTGGTCTTATCAGCAGGAGTTAAATTCTCTCCTCTCTTTTTCCTTCCCTTTCTCTCTCAGTTTGCTCTTCTTCTCTCCCTACAAATAAGGTAAAACAAGATGATGATGTGGTTTAATATTAAGCATTTAAATAAAAGAAGAAGAAGAGGAGAGAATCCAGATCTTTATCGGAATCCGATTCATTTACAAATTTAGTTGGCTGCTAGTCCTTGTTGGCATCACCTAACCACCAATCAGAGCATAAACATAAAACCTTCCTACAGGTCAGATGATGCTAAGCATGTCGACCCTATGGGAAAAGGATAAGAAAAAGGAATTAATTTTCCTTTCCTTAGTATCACTTGATTCTTACATCTAGATGGAACACAAACGGAACGAATATAACCCTATCTTTTCATTCCATATATACATCACCACATAACAAAAGTAAAGTGAAGAGAGAGATTTCACATCAACAACAACAAAGTCATATATTACCATGTGGGATCATCTGTGTTCTTATCTTAGAACGTCACTATCATCAGTTTTATGTCAAGTTTTTCGTTTCTAAGTACTCCATGCCATTTTTAAAGTCTCTTTTTAAATCTTCCTAGGTCTTCCTCTATCTCTTTTGCCTTGAGTCTCTATCTTATAATCGAATTTTCTAACTAGAGCATCTAGTAGGTCTTTGATTCACATTAACAAAAGGATAATGCTAGGGAGACCAAATTTCTAAATCAACACTTAAGTAATAATTCAATCATTCACAACCACATCACTTGGTTTACAAAATTTGATTTAATATTTTGATCTACCTAACATTATCCTTAACAAAACAATAAAATTTACAAATCCTTAATAAATTTGTTTCTTCTAGAATTATTCGTACATTTGTGTTCCAAAAAATGGTGTTCAACCGTCATCTGGTTGGTCACCACTCACGTTTCACAAAAAGTACGATTATACCAAGCTTTTTGAGTGTGTGATTAGTGGGATCACAACCATACGAGATTTCTGTAATTACAAAGGGTTAGTTTCTTTATTGGTCATATTTCTACACTCAAATCGAATCCAATCCTACATCGCGTGCACTGAACACATAATTTAGACAGAATCCATAAATACCAACATTGTCGTCTACCATATCATCACATGTGGATCTGTGCATGCGGTGTGACGAAACTCAGAGTCCTATTAAAAATTTCTCCGGAATCTCAAACACGGTTGTCAAAAAGTAGTTGTGGCCCTTGTGGGAACCATATTAAAATTTATCCGTTAATAGCTTGCCATGCTTTATGCATACGCTTTATTAGTGGTACTTTTTAGATTCTAATTTCCATGGAAAATAGAGTACCTAAAGTGATTTGAGAATATGATCCCAAAATTGACACAGTACTTTTCTCTTTAGATCAAAAACGACACAAGCAGTAGGGTAAAAGCTCGTTTGTTTCTGATTTTCGGTGTGAATACGAACCGTACGTAAAAAACGACTTGCTAGACAAATCAATGCATATAAATACCACCTTCTCTGTTGTCTAGAAAATCACTCCCATTTTTCCAGAACTTGACCACATATTTATACTTGATGGAAAAGAATGGCAATAATCCTGCTGCAGCAGCATCAGATTCAGAGGGAGTGTGCCAGAAAATCTTCAGCGCCATCACAGTTTCTCCTGCATTTCGAACAGTTCGCCGAGCCACGCATTTTCCACAAGAACCTACAGCTGCCTCCGCTGCTAGAAGCACGTATCCTCCACAACCACAACCCAAGAAGTCAGCTGAATCAGCACCGGTAGTGGTTCGGATTCCAATCACGTCCCAAAAAATAGTAGGGAAGGGCTGTGATGATCAAGCAAATTCCAAGGTTGCTGCGAAGATTGAACCCGAAAAACCTCCAACTCATCATGGTCTAGTGCACAAATACAAGGAAGAGTTGGCCAAGGCTACTCATTCAAAAGTTGAGGAGGACAAACATGAAGCACAAGCTCAAGCTAGGAATATTGAAGGAAAGAAACAAGGAGGATTGGATATTAATGACAAATTTTCGGAGTATATCAATCGGGCGAAGATCAAGATCAGATCAATGTCATCGAAGAAGATAGCGGAATCAGATGAGGTTGATTATGATGGAAAGAAAAGAGAGACTGGAAACGAACATTTTTCTGATTATATTCAACGTGTGAAGAACAAGTTCAGATCTACGCCGTCAAAACTTGGTGGTCGAAAGGATGCTTCCTTTAAGCGAGAGTAGGAGATTAATCTGTTTAACTTTTGGTTTGATGGGATTTGCTGATTGAAAATAATAAGGCTGGTGTTGGTGAATGCTAGCTGGGAGGGAAGTTCATATATGATATTTCTAATTAATGTGTGTGCATGAAGGATTTCACTACGCTCAGGAAGTGCATGCGCTTACATGCATGCACGACTGATGTTAGCAGCCTCTTTTAATGTAATGTATAATAAGTTTACTCTATTTGATTATTGTTTTCTCTCTATTCTAGTCTTTAAATCTGGTTATATATGTAATGCTTCAGTTAGTTTTGTTTACCATTGAATTAAGATTGCAGGTTACTAGTTGATTTTACTTAATTTGCACATGTAAATTGACTTGCAAATACTAATTATGGTTGGCACCAAGTTATATTATCGTTTGTTTTTTAAAAGTTGGGGACCGTTAAAGAGCATTTAAAACTACACTTACTGTTATTGAGAATTGAAATTTAAGATTTCTCACTCACAAGTGAAAAAAAATCACTAAACTATAATGTCAGTGGCTGAAATGAAACCAAAGATGAGAAAGATTTTTTAGTGTGCCTGGAATATAGAATAGTACACCATGTGTTATTGTACAAGTCTAGGAAAGATTTTTTTTTTTTTCAAGTATTTCTTCACTTATATAATGACATATGGTGCATGTGTCTGTATTCTAGACACAATAAAAGTCTCTCCAAAGACGGGCTATTAGAAGATATCTTAAGCAACGTCGACCTATGGGAAAAGAAAGTTATTTTCCTTTCTTTATACCCTAGCTTTTCATTCATATTATTCCGCAAAAAACACTTAAAATGTGAACAAAATGTTCGTTCACATTAACAAAACTAAAAAATTTGAGTTGTTCTTCACAGTAAACTACTTGAACTAATTGAAGTACTGGTATTAATTAAGTTTCCACCGTGATCTCGGCTCACAAGCAAGCAAAAGTATGATTCTTTCAAGCTTTTTCAGAGATTCCTTTAATCACCAAAAGATTTAGCTTGTTCGTGGATCATATTTCCACATAAATACATATAGACACATATGCCCATCTCGGATGTTTCATTTACTTTCTCAAAATCTCAAGTTAATTTCGAGACATCAACTCATCACACTAATTTTTGGTTTCATAATGATGCGACAATGTTTCATTTGTTTTTTATTTGGGCGGGGAAATGACAAATTGTTAGTTATCACAATTGGTCGCATTATCCCACACATTTCTCAATTCCTAATTACATGATAAGAGAGATAATAATGGGCGATAATACTCCTTGTAACATGGAATGGAAGATCTTCTATCCTAGGAGAGATTTTTGTGTGGAAAAGCATGAGCCGCGTCACATGTCTACTGAAGACACATAAAATGAGGACCCCTTGCATCCGAGTCCCACACGGGTCCATTTTGGTAAACTTGAATGCAGAGGTCCTCCTTATGTGTGTCTTCGAGAGATCTTTGACGTGACACGAGCTTCCCCTGCGCAAGAATTTTTCCTATGTTAGACGTTATAAGAAACTGAAGTTGGTGACCAAAATTTGATGTAATAAGTTGGTGTTTCTAGTATTGTAGTATTGCTGTACATATATGCATGCATGCATGCATTCTCGCTTGCTTTCTTATAGTGGTACTTTTTAGATTCTAATTTCTGCAGAAAATGAGAAAATTTTCATTGTGACGGGAACATAGGCGATACATCACGTAGTTTAATATAAGTGATGAGAAATTATATTTTTTAAGTTATTAACTTTTTAACACACATATCACACTATTTGTATAATGACACATGATGTACTACCATGTGTGTCGGTCAGATTGAAAAATCTCTAGTAAAAAATAAAGTTGCCTAAAGTGATTGAGAATATGATCCTAGATCATGAGATTTTTCAGTGTGACCAGTACACGGGATGATACATCATATGTCACTATACAAATGGTGGGATATGTGTGCTAAAAAGTTAATAACTTAAAAAATAAAATTTCCCACCACTCTAATTAAAATACATAATGTATCACTTGTATTCCCGTCACAATTAAAAATTTCTCCCAGAGCATAATGTCACCAAAAATCGACAAATCAAGTACTTTACGTGAAAGACGAACTATCTTGGATTCTTAACCCAACCACCTTCTCCGCACTCTAGAAAATCACACTAATTTTTCAAAACTCGATCACCTATTTATATTTACTTGATGGGAAATAATGGCAGTAATCCTCCTGCACCAGCATCAGTTCAAAGGAGCGTCTGAGAAAGTCTTCAGCGCCATCACAGTTAGTCCTGCATTTCGAACATTTCGCCCAATCACACATAATTCACAAGGTGGTCACTGGCATACCACGTTGTATATGAAATATATTCACTAGTATGTTGTATCCTTTGGGTTTAACTTTCATGTGTAGTATGACGATGACGAGGAGGAGGACAAGTGCGTATTTGAAATATATGAAGTTAATGATACATTGCGGGAGTGGGTTACTAGAGACGATTTGCAGTGATTTACATCCAAGCAATTCAAGCGATTTCTATTCACCAAAGAGTTATCGCAAAACAATGATCATCTTCATGATATACAACATTTCCCTTATTCATGACATGGTTTCAAAAAAGGATAATATAATTATTTTAGAATGTCAATATCAGTTCATTTTTTTTCTTATTTAAAGCGGTCGGTTTATCCTTTTTTTTTTTTTCCTTGTAATTTGTAGCCAATAAGTGTAATCTTGAGTTAAAAATCGTCCAATTTCTACAACGTTATCCAACTATTGCCATTTGGATTGTTGATTCCCCAAACCCTGTCCTGCAAGTCATGGAACATGTTGCCAACAATGTTGTGTTTACTTTGCACCCAAGCTACAAAAACGTCAAAAAAGCAAGTAGCTTTTCTCTCCTCCAGTTTTTCTAGTGCTGTGGCTAGGGTCGATGGTAGTTTCATGTTGCCAACAATATTGTGGAGATCGTTGTTCGGTTTTCCGGTGACGGCTGTTGCAGGCACAGGAGGAGCTGGAGATTTGTGTTTCTATGTCTTGTTTTTTGTGTGGGTTGGGCTCCAAAGCTGGCTTTGGACCTTGTCCTCTATGTTTTGTTGGCCGCCTTCTTTTGTGTTGATCTTGTATTTTGGCCTTTGTTTGTACTTTAGTCAGTTGGTAATGAAATTTACTTTTATAAAAAAAACACTACAAAAATGTCAATTAATTAGGAAAACTAATGAAAAAGATTTGAAAACTTTGAGTTTTAACGAAAATGACAAAATAAAGAGTAAAGTGAATAGTATTAGGATTGACTTTTTAATATTAAAATGTGATTTTTTAAAATAAACAGTACCGAGAACTTTTCGTTAAAATTTACAAAAAATTGATGGTATGATGTCTGTTATGGAATTTCTTTCCTTTTTTCCAAAATTTTTGAGAATTTTAATGAAAAAGGAAAGAAATTCCATAGCAGACATCATACCATCAATTTGTTACTGTTTTGTACTTCTTTAGGGCAAAATGGACATTATGTATTTTCGTTATTTTCATATTGGCCCCAGGACGTTTCCGAAAATCAAATTTGCCAATCGGGGTCCAAACATAACAATCAATATTTAAGTTAATTTCTCTCAAGTGTCGAAACGTTTGCATTCTCGTGCTATCTTCAGTTGAGCTCTTCTCCCGCCGACTCCTTTGCCATTATTTCCCACCTTCTCGAGCAGATCCGCCGAGAACCGCCGACGTCTCAAATTTCCCAGGTGGGTAAGTTCTCTCTCTCGTTAAAGCTTTAATCTTTGAAACTGATGCTATCAAACCTGCAACAATGGCGACCAATCCATAATTGTCCGCCGTTTTTACCCGATATCGATCCCCACCGTCAATTTTCATCAGATTCCCAAAGAACGCACAGCAACCCTTGTAGTCCTCTCTCTCTCTCTCTCTCTCTTTCTCTGTCTCTCTCTCTAAACTGCTTGTGAGCATACGATTACATATGGGTTTTGTTTGATTTTATTTATATTTGTAAAGTCTTAGACTTTGAGATAACTAACTTTAAATTATATTTGCAATTAGATTTTGTGTTGTGATATTATGATTCTCATGTATCTGTTCTGCATTTGTTTCATGGCCTTTAGCTTGTTACTAAATAGTCCTAATTGAACTACTTGTGAATTTTTAGACTCTGCTTTCTAATCTCAATTGAACAACTTGCGGGTAGAGTTTATGTTGTGATATTCTTACGAATAGACGTTCCCCCGACCTTCACAAAGCGGGGGAGCCTTGTTGGCTTGGGGTCGCTTATGTGCCTGTTCTGCATTTTTTTTCCGGCCTTTGGCAATTCCGTGGTACTAATGCCATATCCTGAATATAATGTGTTTTGAGACCGATGAATCCTTCGCGTCACACCATTGCGGTGACTGATAATTTTGAAATGTGTAGTTCTTTTTGCTTCTTTCTTTCCCCTATAATGCCATCACCAGCTTAACCTTTACAGCTAAAAAGAGGAATTAGTATAGTAAATGTTTTACGTTGCAGCCGATGTTTGCTACACCGTCTTGTTTTCTCCCTTAGACTTTTTGAATTTCAAACTGAGTTTTGTTACTAATCCAGTATATGTGCATCTCATCTCGTGTTCCTGTGAACATGTGTGTAAGTGTTTATCTGCATGATGTTTACTTGGTAGGCCTCGCCGCCATGGTAACTACATGTTTTTAAGTTTTAGCATTTTAGGCTTTTCTTAGCTAACTGAATCTGATCATGAGCACGGGATTGTGTTGTCCTAAATACTATGTTCATCAGTCCTCATGAAATATTTTCAGCACAAGTGTGCTTCGCAGTAAATAGCATACACTTGAAGTTCCTAGAGTTTTCTTGTTGTGTAAGGAAAATTTCATATTTGTGCATTCTTCGGTAAAACAGAATAATCATGTACGCCAGGCCCTAATCAATTCATACTTCACCTGTTCCTGCCAGGATTGAGGCCTCAACCATTGCCTACCATCAACGACAGATGACTAAAGTAAGTTTTATTATCCTCCTAATTCTCAGCACGTAAAGCTTGAACTGCAAATGTGCCTTTGTCAATTTAATTTTCTCTAATTTAACAGCTCAGGATTTGAAAGCCTCATTGAAGTTTCAGTTGTGAGAAAAATTTCGTGTTTGGTTTTTGCATCGAACCTTGAAGTCTATTTGGAGAAGCTCAATCTGATTTTGTCTGTGAGCAAATGGGGCTTCTCAGCATTATTCGAAAAATTAAAAGGAAGGAAAAAGAAATACGTATACTCATGGTCGGGCTTGACAATTCTGGTAAGACTACCATTGTGCTGAGAATTAATGGAGAGGACACCAGCGTTGTCAGTCCCACACTCGGCTTCAACATCAAGACCATCATTTACCAAAAGTATACCCTCAACATATGGGATGTCGGTGGCCAGAAAACAATAAGATCGTACTGGAGAAACTATTTTGAGCAAACTGATGGTCTGGTATGGGTAGTTGACAGTTCAGATCTTAGAAGGTTAGAAGACTGCAAAGCGGAACTCGACAATCTTTTGAAGGAGGAGAGGCTTTCTGGATCATCCTTGTTGATACTAGCAAACAAGCAGGACATAAAAGGTGCCCTTACTCCGGAAGAAATTGCCAAGGTTTTGAACTTGGAGGCCATGGATAAAACTCGGCATTGGCAAATTGTCGGCTGCAGTGCATTCACCGGTGAGGGACTGCTTGAAGGATTCGATTGGTTGGTCCAAGACATTGCCTCTCGGATCTATGTTCTTGATTAGTGCCAAATTTAAGTCACTGGAAGGTAATGGAGGTCACAATCCATGGATTGGCGGAATATGTTTTTTCGATTTGGTTTAGCAACAGAAGAACCTGAACGGAATCTTGAAGTGCTTCAGAAAAGAAGGTGCTCGGAAAGCAACAGCAGGACCGTTCTGTAATGAATGACGCGAAAACAAGCTATGTTTACATTTATATTATGTTGACAAGAACTTCCATATGTAGTTATGAACCGGAATGACGTCTTGGCCTGTTTGGGATTGTTTCTAACTAAGAGTGTTTACGAGTACAAGTGTTTCCTATGGAATTAGTCAATGAGACGATGTTGTGTAGTAGTTCAAACAAGTGGTTAGTGTCGTTTAACTTATTAACTGGTTAGCACTAGAGTGAGAGTGTTTCTTGTAAAATTAGTGAATGAAACGATGTGTATTTTAAGTCAATGAAACGATGTTGTGTAGTAGTTCAGCTGAGTGATTAGTGTCGTATTAACTTATTAACTGGTTAGCATTTGAGCGAGAGTGTTTGTATAAAGTTAGTCAATATTTTAGTAAATGAGACGACGATTTGTAGTAGTTCAAACGAGTGGTTAGCGTCGTATTAACTTATTAACTGGTTAGCGCTAGAGCAAGAGTGTTTCTTATAAAATTAGGCAATTAGATTGTGTGTATTTTAGTCAATAAGACGATGTTGTGTAGTAGTTTAAACGAGGGGTTAATGTCGTATTAAGTTATTAATTGGTTAGCGCTTGAGCGAGAGTGTTTCCTTTAAAATTAGTCTATGAGACGATGTGTATTCTAGAAACGATGTTGTTTAGTAATTTAAATGAGTGATTAATGTCATGTTAACTTATTAACTAGTTAGCTGTATAGCGATTATTATATCGTAACTTATATATGTTTGGCAGTATGGAGATGAATGATATGTTAATATGACCAAACCAACCGACCGACCGACCGACTGGACGTTCCAACACAAAAAGGTCATTTGGGCAGGCTCTTATGGGCTTTTAACAATGATTTACGAGAACATGATCAGATTTTTCTATTTGGCCCACTCTGTTTGTTGCTTCATAAATCATAATAAAGTAGTGGACCCCATCTTGTTGTATAGTGCACGAAGAAGCTTCCAGGAAAAGGATCCGTGATGTGATCGTTTATCGTACATCGTACGATCATAAATCATTTTAAAATTTAAATTTAAAATTAAATATAAATAGTACCTAACGAAAACTGATTGCACGATGTATGATGAACAATTACGATCATGGGATTCCTAGGTTCTCCAGGAAAAGGATCGAAGGATCCGACAAGGATCCTTTTCCAAGCTTCCATAGTCTTCTCTAAAGAAAAGGAGATTTTTCAATATGCTGAAAACACGAAATGGTACACTGCGTATTAAATATACAAGTGGTAAGATAATGAGGGGTAGGGTCCAGTGGGGATGGTCAAATTTTATGTACTAATGTTTACTACGGAGCTGCCATTGTCGGTTCACTCTAGTAAAATTTACGAGAAGTGGTTTCTACACTCTTTATATTTTTATTATAATTTTATATATTTTTGATATTTGTATTGAACAAATTAAAGAAAATAAAAAGACATCACATCATATTGCATGCAGTTGATGAGTTTATCTTTTAGGACATCATATTATGAATAAACATGTATTATGTAAGTGATAAATTACTCTAATGATTAAGACCTCTTAAACTTACTGCATCTAAAGTTCAAACGTCATTTCTCATAACTTAGTCACGTAATGGTATTACCGTCAAAACAGGCGATGAAAATAGGTCTTCGAATTTGTCAATTGTCATGCTTTGAATCCCTTTCGTGACGGCATAGACCAGACATTCTTCTTAGTTCCATTGCATTTGTTTAATCTTGGATGGCATCTTCACCTACTAAATTCGACTCACCAATTAATCAATTTGACCGTATTTTTTTTTTCTTCTCTAAATTTGATTTTTCTACTCATAAATTTCTCCTTTTCGCTTTCCAAATTTTGAATTATTTCGTTGACTGCTGTGCATTATGCAGCTAGCTGAGCAGCCTTGCGAAAGAAGCTTCTTCGAAAGTTCTTTTTGTGTCAGGCTCATGAGCATGCGCATAATGGTATATTCCATATGCCATATTTCTCTTAAATATTGAAACTCCCACACTATACCACGACTGGATTTATTTTCTTAATTGTCATATAATCTCATTTATCTATCAATATAGCAGTGCAGAGAATGTTCAAGTTAGTCTTAATTTTCTTAACATTATGAATAAAACAACTATCATTTCTTCTATTTCAGGCGAAATCATAATTTTTTTAGGACAATAGTATTATCAACTGAGGTCTCATATTCAGCTTCTTATATAAATCCAAGGCAAATGCATTCTAAGCGAATGCTGTTGGTTCTCACTCCAACATTATTTAAGCAAGATACGCATCCCATGTACATATTTGACTCTTGACACACACACACACACACACAAGGTTTATTAGTTAAAATGGTCCTCGAAACTATCAATTTTTGTCCCTAAATGTCTCCGGCATCAATTATTTTGATCATTTCGTGAAAAATCTCCGCTAAATAAGAAAAATGAGACAAACTTACTCTCAATTTTTGTCAAATCATTTTGATACATTGTTTATTAAATTGAGTGTATTTTTATTATTTTGGTCCTTATTCAACAAAGATTTTTCTCAGAAAAACAAATACGATTGACGATAGACAAACTCAGAATCAGTTCTATCGATTTCAAATCTTAAAGACCAAAATAAAAAAAAAAAATTTCAATCTTAAAAATCATTTTAGCTAAAAATACCTATATAACGTGTACCCTTAACTACTTATAAAAACATAAATCTATCCCCTTGTCTTTTCATGCCTTCTTTGGGTCAAGCCTAACATATAAGATTGTAGGGGTAGCCAATTGACTTTGTTGGGGTCATACGATTACGATCCCATTCCCCTACCTTCCTTCCACAACCGATCTCATGTCACCAGTATTATATTATATAACACCGGTGTTATTGTAACACATAAGAATTTTCTCACATTTAACTGTTATTTAAAACATTAGCATTCCGAATACTTTAACAAACGGGAGTGCCGTTCTATCGGGGGTGTTTTCTTTTCAATTGTTCTAGTGGGGGAAAAGAGTACATTGCTTTGTCGTCTGCTGTCTAGGGCTTGTAGTCTAGTTCGGCTTTTTCTCTGTCTCAAAACAAGTTTTTTCTTGTTTTTTTTTTCTTAATGATCAATATTATCTTACACTATAAGGATGAAAGAGCTGGTTAAGCCTCACAATAATGTGGTTCAAGTTCACATTTGATGAAAATTGACTATAAAATATTTTACTTACAAATGAATATGAATATCAGTAGATATATTATCGATTTTTTCTTTTAAAAAACCGCTTATTGATTATGTTCAATGTAATGATGATGGACTATTTGGTCTAACTTGAAAGGGAAAAAGGTGTTGCCGTGTGGAAAGGGGGAAAAGACATTTGTTTGCTTCAAATGAAAACTTCATCCAGGTTGGTTCATAAATAAATATGTTGATTAATTAACTATAATTCTTTGGGCAAATACTTGATGTGCATGGCTTTTGTGTTTCCTCTAAAGCGTTCCCTCACTTGCTGAGCCAAGTCAAACATGCGTTTGTGAATTAATAATTTCACGAATTATCTAAAGTAAAAGAGAATCAATTATCTAAAATAATAGTTAATTAAAGCTAAATTTATGCATACCAGAACAAAGTCAAGTTTGTCAGTGCAGCGTACTTCACTATTTGCACCCATGTTTAAATTCAAGTTTAAATAAATTCAGTATAATTACTTATCGTTTGTCAAAGAACAAAAACTAAATCTCAATTTATTATAAAACAAAAAGTTCAAATAAAAGCAGAGCTATGATATAAAGGGTTTGTAATTCAAGTATTAAGAGTGTTTGTTTTGGCACCTGAAGTATCGATTACCCTTCTGTATTGCTTGTACAAGAAAAAGAAAAGGTATATGCTAGGTAGAAAATAAGCTTGTTAGGCAACACTTAAGTAATAGTTCAATCATCAATAATAATCACGTTATATAATTTACAAAATATGATTTAAATAGATGGTCACTAGCATTACTATTTTTTTTTTTTTTTAATAATGAACAAGCAGATTGCTGATTATAAAACCTCATTAGTGGATCTCAATGAACAAAATAAATATATGTATTGGTTAATTGGAAATGCTTAAGGTTTTGTGAACTTAAGATGTACCTGAAGATATAGTAAGATGTTAGCAGCATTGGAATTTTGATGGAGAAAAAAATATTCATCTGAGGTTAATTTATATCTGTTATGTACATAGTACACACATATGTATCCAAAATTAAACAAAATTATATTTATTTGTTCTTTTCTGCGTAGTAAGTTGTACATAAATCAAATTTAGTAGTGCCGAAAAAGCAAATGTTAATGTAGTTTTTTTTTTTTTTTTTTTTTTTTTTTTTTTTTATTTTAGAAAATGAACTAGTTAGTGGTTTCATCATGATGTAGAGCAGCTAGCAGAAAAGATAGAAAAACAACTAGAGTGTCGCAAACTCAAGAGCACAACAGCAACCAAGTCTGATAGTTTTTTATTTTATATTTTCGTTTCCCTTTTTGATATTTCCGAGTTGATCAACAACTTCCTTGATTTTTATGCAAGGAGGTTGTTTTATTGATAAAAATCGAGATTAATTCTCTCAAGCTTCTGGTGTCACATTCCGGTCCGAGCTCCCACCAAATTTCGGGCTCAACTCCACCGTAACACAATATTGTCTGCTTTAGGCCCCGACCATGCCCTCATGGTTTTGTTTTTGGGAACTCACACGAGAACTTCCCAGTGGGTCACCCATCTTGGGATTGCTTTCACGCGCCACTAGCTTAACTTCGGAATTCCGATGAAACTCGAAGCCAGTGAGCTCCCAAAAGGCCTCGTGCTAGGTAGGGATGAGAATATACATATAAGGATCACTCCCCTGGGTGATGTGGGATGTTACAATCCACCCCCCTTAAGGGCCCGACGTCCTCGTTGGCACACCACGGCCAGGGTTAGGCTTTGATACCAAAATTGTCACATCCCGGCCTGGGTCCCCACCACATCCCGAGCTCGACTTCACCGTAGCATGATATTGTCTGCTTTGGGCCTCGACCACACCCTCATGATTTTGTTTCTGGGAACTTACACGAGAACTTCCCAGTAGGTCACCCATCCTGGGATTGCTCTCGCGCGCTACTCATTTAACTTCGGAGTTCCGATGGAACCCAAAACCAGTGAGCTCCCAAAAGGCCTCGTGATAGGTAGGGATGAGAATATACATATAAGGATCACTTCCCTGGACGATGTGGGATGTTACATCTGGTGTTCCAGATTCTATCTAAGGGTGACCATTTGTGATCCCTTTTCTTGTAACTTTCGTTGTGTCACGTCACGACAATCTACAATTTCGAATATTGAAAAGATTCATGGGCATTTTTAGTCTCTTCGTGGCTACCATCACACGCGCTAGAAATCGAACCCACAACATCTCTTGTGGACATACAGGCGAGAAAATTCGTCCCCAACACTGAGCTTACCCCGTGTTAGTTGTTAATGTAGTTTTTAATTATTAGATTAATTCAATTTTTTTAACCACTACCGGCTTGTGATTAGCGAGGGAATATATAACATAAAGCATGTTTATGTAGTTTTTAATTATTTGTAAGCACGTTTGAGAACTAATTATATTGTTTTGTTTTTTATTTCATATGTAATCGGCAGAGGGCCGGGACTCCAGAGCCGTCCAAATGAACAACAATAATCAATATTGCATGTAGCATGCTAAAGCATGTGGGCTTTTGCTTTGCTTGCATATAAATTATACTCTATGATATTTTGATGAAAATCGATTTGACAATTCAATTTGTGACAAACCACCAAATTATACACGTTTAGAAATGCCCACATGCATACCCAAACACATCTCACACACGCACACGCACACGCACATATTGAATGTTTCAGTAAGAGCCATGCTGAAATTTTGGTGGACTATTTTTTTAAGGTATTTGTCGATTTTTTTCCTAAACAAATAAGGAGCTGATAATTTTTTCATGAATTTAATTTTAGTCAATTATTTTTCTGAATTTTTGTAATTGGTTAGTTTTCTCACGAAATTTTAATTTTAGCCGATTCTCACTTGAAGTTTTATAAATGGTCAATTTTACCCTTGAGCTTTGTATTGTTTTCTTTTTCTTTCTCCTCTTCCGCGAGTTCACTCCATACACTTTTTGTTTGAATTTAGAGTATAGCAAGGAAATTAAAGTTCAGAGGTAATTGGCAAAATAAAGTTCATGGAGAAATTGGCCAATTATAAAAGTTTAGGAGGTTATAGGCTAAAATAAAAGTCTAGAGAAGAAATTGATAGCTTCTTACAAGTTTGGTTGGTGGGGGTGGTGGGAGGGAAATCGGCCAATACCTCCTCTTTTTTTTATATGCAATCGATATTTATACTAAATTTATCTAAACCATGTAAAAAATTATGCGAATGTATAAAAGAAATCACATTGCTTTAACTAATTTAACAAAATATGTCTACTTGGTAGACTGTTGAACAAAAATACATATATATTTTTTCAAAACATAAAAAATATACATTTTGATTGTGAAATATCACGAGGTTGCAGAAAAGTACGTACTGAATCTGTGAGGCTTCATAACCATATGGTAGCTGTATATATTAAGATTAATTTCTCACTTGTTAGGTTTAGAAATGTAACCGCCACGTGATGTACAAATTCACTCAATTTGAAACATATGTATTTGTTTTTATTTTTATTTTTTATCAATATATTTAAAACGATACATATTAATCATATTGTCTACTCATGTAACAAATTTTAACACTTAAAACATATCATAACATGTGAAAAAATACATTATGTGACAAGTCCATACGAAAAAGAAAGTTTCAGGTTTGCATGCAGCCAAATGGCCTACTACGACTTTGCATTCCTGTCCACAAAATCTTACTTGCACATTAATTTCTGGAACGACCTTGAGAGGCATTGGGAGAGAGAGTTGGCGAACCAGTCCAAAAGGGATTTTCATATATCCACAGTTAACCGACAATTCCAATCGGGACTATGTCAATTAATACTATCTCGGCACGCGAACGGTGAAAACAAAACACAGCTTTGGTATTAATAAATGATAAAGTTATTTGCATACACATCATATTTTTTTTAATATGTGTTCGAGAATGTATCAGTAAATGTGTTGATTTTAAACTTCTAAAACAAATAGCACATCATTTGCACACCATTATTAATTTGGAGAGGGATGCTATACATTTGTCCTCAACAGATATATCAACTTTGAGGTTGGCAATGAGAATCATGCATATATATAAATCTATAATAAATAATATTTTGAGTAGAGTTTGAGTTAAATAGCTAGTTGTTAGGAAGAAGGGAAATCAATAAGGATCGTATCCACACCAGAATGCATAAGCATGATTGTTTTTTTGTTTTTGCGGATTGAATTCGATTCGAATTGGGGACATAATTTTATTTTTTTTAATGAAACTATATGTATTTTTTTTTTTAATGAAACTATATGTAAAGCTCCATTTGCAGTAATAAATAATATTACACAAACTAAAATCAAGCAACAACAACAATGTCTTATGTCTTATCCCACCAAGTGGGGTCGTCAGTATGAATCTTAGAATGTCATTGCGCTCAGTTTTGTATCAAGTCTTCCGTTAGCTCCAAGTACTCCATATCTTTTCTTAGAGTATATTTCTAAGTCTTCGTAGATCTTCCTCTATCCCTTTTGTCATGAGCTTTTGTCTCATAATTGTATCTCCTAACCATAGTATTTGTAAATTTTTTGTTCACGTCTACAAACAAACTAAAATCATAAATTAATAAAATATTTTTATAATCTACCTATACTAGCATGAAAGGAAAAAAAAAAAAAAAAAAAAAAAAAAGGAATAGAATAGAACAAAGGAGGTAGAAAGCCTAAGATTATCAACTAATACTTTTTTCTTTCGAGCACCTTATATCATAGAGATTTTACAGATCACGAAAAGGAATCGATTTCTTCTTTAACTATCTTTTTCCCAAACCTCACGGCCGTGAGCAAACCACATGATGACATGTTCGATCATTTTAATTGCGTTTTCACAATAAATGGGAAAAAATGCAACCACTTCTGCTACAAGTTTAAATGGTCCACGTTACATATGTGTGAGTTCTGTGCATCTTCCTCCTCCACCATCCAAATTTAACAAAAAGTAGCACTTGTCACAAGCTCAAACACGTTCGAAGTAAAGGGGTGGTCTCATTTTTTGGATGAATGCAAATATTCTTTTATATCTTCATGTTGTCCTAGGACCATATAGGCTAGGGTGGGCGGGTTCTAACCCAATTGCGTTTATGAAAAACAAAATTGCTAATTTACTGGAAATTCGTCTCATTCAACGAAAATAAGACAATCTCACCTAAGCAAAAGTTAGCCAATTACATCAAAGCAGCTCCCAAAACGACTCCAATCAATAAATGGCAGGAATCCGCAGGATTCGGGAAAAAAGAAATTATAACCCACCTTTGAGAAAATTTCAGGAATCCGCCTTTCTGGGTAAGATCCATACTATAGGTACATAAGACCAATCTTCGACTAAATGCCATAATTTTAATTTTAAAATGTGGAATATATGTAGTAACCACTTACATAATATTATCAATGTATTCATCAGCTGTTTGACCTAAACTCTGAGATATTGGAGCATAAGTAACTAAAGTTCTCATGCTTGAAATGTCACATCCCAAATGGAACCCTAAAAGTTGGCATGCACAGTGAACACGTAAGTACATATACGAAATCGATATATAGATTTTTGTCCTTATTGATCATCAAGATAATTGGTTCCCTCTAACTAAGTATATGCTAAATTATATATACATAAATATCAGGAGGACTCTCTCAAAAGTAGATTCTTCATAGACTCTCTGTTACCTCACGTTTCTGACACAGTGTTATAATGTAGCACGTGAATTGACGTTAAATTATGAAGTGATATAGAGTCCATGAAGAATCATACTTTGATAGATGTCGTTTAGCATTTCTCTCTTATATATAATATTGATATAGACTGATGTTCATCGTAGAAGGAATACATGCATGTAGAGTTTCTATTGGTACATGAAGTTTAGAAGATAACAAATTGCGTGAAAGTTAGAAATTGATTTTTGACTTTTCTACAAAGTGCTTTTGTGGGTCTCCATCCAAATGGTACACTTTCTTGGACATCCATTTTACATGGACCTCTGAAGTCTCGTGTGCACCTTCGATTTTGAGCTGAGAAGGCAAATGGAATCATGGCTTTTTTCCCCACTATAAAGTTTAAGCTTAGGCTTGGATTCCTTGCAAAACTTGGCCACGTAGAGTTATTTTAATTTTATAACAATTCTGCCATTTTACGAAAAAGACTTACATGTCACAAATGCATTGTTATTATAATTTTTTGTCAATAATAAAATATAATTGTATTTTTTTATGTAACATTGACATAAACAATAATATTATACATATATCCAGTGGTGAATCTAATAAAGGTTAAAGCCCTTTAAATTTAATTTATTCACTGTTAATTTGCTTAAAGGAGGCGAAGACGTTGTCATTCCTTTTCGAAACAAGAGCTTTGTATCCTAATTGGAAGATTAAAAGCGTAATTTTATTCATTTGCCATACTATCAAGGAAAGTGACAGGTATATATAGATATTTATACCCAAATTGGATTCTCTAACCCTTTTTCAAACACATAAAGTGCACAGGTGACACGACTAAAAATGCTCTGTATACCTTATACCGTAGAAAAAAATATATATAATAGAATTCGTTTGGAGGTTCTTTTTAATTGACTGAAATCTTTTCAAAGTAAATGTTTTTAGGTTCCAAAAGCACTTAAAGTGATTCTCCATGATTCACTTGCATTTTTACTAGAGATTGGTTCCAAAAACATTTTCATCAAAAATGTTTTCAGCCATTTTAAAAACATTTTCAAATAAGTTCTTATACTTTTTATATGTTGGAGAAAAAATTTCAAATAAAACACAGAATAAAATTTTGTTAACTAATTTAACAAAGATGTTTGTGTGGCAAAAATGATGTGAGGTGTTTTAGTATCGTTCATTTATATACGACATTACTTAATAGATATTGATTGTACGAATTAATATCTAAGAACTTAAGTCATATATATATATATATATATATATATATATATATATATATATATATATATATATTCTCTGGAGGACGAATTCAAGTAGTGGCTTGGATGATCATCTCGTCCTCTCTCCCTCCTCTCCCTCATGTGTTTTTTTTAGTTTCACGGCTTAGTTTTGCATTCGTGACTGATCCCTAGCATCGTATATTCTAATTTTCAATTATGATAACATTAGAATATCAATTAAAGACCACATAATTAAGTTTGAAATTAAATCTACATTGCGTACTAAAACAAAAATGGGATATGTTCTCATGTGAATGTAATGTCAATCAAATGTTTTATGTGCATTATAGTTGGTATCTCTCTGTATTCTGTAAGCATAAAGATTCAAACTCACATGGATTGACAGGTAAACATCAATTAGCTTATGAAAGAAGCTGCTTATTTTGTTTTCATACAAAATTAGAGCAACAGGACTGACAGCAAACATTATTGAAGAATAAGAAAGGTTCTGCACTAAAATAATACAAAAAGGGGAAAAGCAATAAGCCGATTGCTTTGCAAGTGGCTTTTTTTATGAGCAGTTTAGTTTTAGCCAGCCAGCCGGCTTGGTTTGGCAGTCCACTACCGTCTTTTATGGTGGTGGATAGTGGCACCTGCTGAGAATCTATCGACCATCCATCCATGTCTTCGGTGGAGAGTGGAGTCTGTGGACACAACAAAGAAGAAGGCACAAACTGCTAACCCTAAAACTTTAAGGCACCGCTCTACACTCTCGGAACCACACAACTTTCCTTCCTTGTCTACAAGCCAACAATGGAGCTCTCTCATTGGACCCTACCACCCAAAAACGAACTTTGCCGATTACGGGGCTGCTGCCCTACACCACATATATGGCATTTTCTGGGTCGTCTTGTCGTAAAATTTGTTATGCCACTTATAGTGATGTCAAATAGCATTATGGGCAAAACCACCTCTTGTGATTATATTTTGTTTTTTGTTTTTTTTTTTTTTGATAGATGCATCAACACATCTTTGTTTTTTTTTCTTCTAAAGCTTAAATAAATATAGTTAGTTGAGAGTATTCAATCTTGTATCTGAGCTCTTAATAAATTCGGTTTTCCCTTTTGGGACCATGAAAATTTTTCAAGGCGGGGCAAAGGTGGATCATAAAACCCGTACTTCAGAAGCCTGGTCTTGGAATCAACAGCTTCGATCGAATGGAGTTGCTCCTGGTGTGGTCCGAAAAGGTAGACAAAGTCTGCTGATTTTGTTGAAATCAACCATTCTTGTTCCACAAGACATGAAAACTTGATACGACGAGGATCATACAGGTTTCCTATATTCTTGGAGATTCCTACAATCTACGAATTGACGTGCGCCATAAGGAATCACACTCCTAAGAGGAAACAACATCCAATCTTGTTCTCTTGGATTCTTTTGGTTTAATACGGATTTCATATCCTAAAAGGTCTCTCTCCCAACTAATATAAATACCCCCGTCTAGGGGCATAATTCTGGTAACGTAATTCACTAGTACAATGCATATTCTTTCCTTATTCTCTTGCCGGCCACTGATTGAGTCTTAGTATTGCTTTACTAACTTAACCGTTTGGAGAGCTTTTGATCCGCACCACACCGGTACCCAAGACCGTTCCGATCATGGTTATTCGCTTTCTTATAGGTTACTGGAGTTGCACAGATCTTTCGTGTGCAATGGTGCATGAATTTGGTTCAACACCCCTTCTTGAATATTGCTAGTACATCAAAACAAAGTCTTAAAACAAAAAACTCACTAAACAATTTAGTCCAAAACTCACTAGAAGTTACCTCAATAGTTATATGACCATTAAACTAACATTAGGTTAATGAATTTTCGTTGTGAATGATCCCATCAAAGCTTTAGTACTATAGCATGCTAGTTGAGCTAACCTTGATGTATTTATGAACAAATGATCTCATCAAATAAAGTCAACGTATCTTGCTCTTTTTCCCTTAGACCGGGTTGAAAGCCCCTGCAAGGTTTTTATCAAGATCCATTTAAGCATGCTATCCTCAGCTTGTACGATTTTATCTTACATCAATAAATATCGTACTTCTAAAAAAAAAAAAAAAAAAAAAAAAAAAAAAAAAAAAAGTCGAAATAGATTAAAAGTGTTACATATATGGAATTCTTAGAAAATTACTATACATATAACTTAGTTAATGATTAAAATGACCGATTGAGCAAATCGATTACTTGGTACAATTCATTAATCGAGTAACTGCCCTTCAGGCGAAATAACTTATTAATAGTTACACGAATGCAGTGCGCTAATTAGTAATGACCGTTAATCTGTTAATATTCTTTTATTTTTGGAAAGTTTACGAATTAAATGATCAGATCAAATATATGATTGTATAATATGATTAGATTGATTATATTACTCGAATAGTTACTTGCATATATTTTTGCCAACGTTATGATCGTTAGTTAGATCATATTAATTAGATTCAATGTTAGATATTTAAATTAAATAATTCCTAAAAACAAAGAGAAGATCTGTACGGACAAGATATCCAGCAACAAGAAGAAAAAAAAAAGAATTGAATTGAAGAACGCTCCGAATATTTGACGATTTTGAATGTGTCGATATCAATGGTGAGCTTAAAATCCGCACTCGGCATGAGAGGGCAGTTAAGCATCAATAATATAATATACTTTGGATTCTTTGAATTAAATCATAAACTAATACGCTTCTGCAATACATATTAAGAGATTATTGAAAAATTCACCCAATATTTAATTTTATAAAACTGTAATTATGAACTTGGTTATAATATAAGGCTGAGTTCACATCCAAATTACCAAATTAGGACATTGGTACCATATAAAAATATTAGACGGTTCATGAGTAATACAATTCCAAAGTTTATGGAAAAATAATGACAAAAGTAGTAGATGAAAATGCAGAAAAATTGGAAATGTAAATGGCCAAAGCGATTTTATAAACTTACCATATATGCGTTTGCTTGGAAGTATTTTTAAAATAACTGAAATTGTTTTTAATGAAATTGATTTTGAGTTCCAAAAGTGACACGCCCGGATCAAAATCAAGACGTGCTGGTCGTCACGCACTTTATATGTTTTTTTAATTAAAAGAAGCACATATCTTGTGCTTATTGCAGGAAGCACATATCTTGTGCTTCTTGCATGAAGCATTTATCTTGTGCTTATTGCAGGAAGCACTTAAAGTGCTTTTTCACAATTCCTTTTAATTTTTATTAAGGATTGGTTTAAAAAATATTGTCATAAAAAATATTTTCAGTCATTTTAAAAACCTTTCTAAATGAGATATGTTTTCATAGACGTTTCAAACCCTAACCTAGTTTGCTTTTTTTAACATTATCGTATCGATCGTCACCATTAGACTAGTGTTACTTACCAATTTTGACGCGAGTTTTGCAACGATAAAAAGCGCCATAATAAAATTACGCTATCGTAACTTTGGATTCTTTGAATTAAATCATAAACTAATACGCGCTTCTGCAATACATGTTAAGAGATTATTGAAAAATCCACCCAATATTTAATTTGATAAAACTGTAATTATGAACTTGGTTAGAATATAAAGCTGAGTTCACATCCAAATTACCAAATTAGGACATTGGTACCGTATAAAAATATTAGACGGTTCATGAGTAATACAATTCCAAAGTTTATGGAAAAATAATGACAAAAATAGTAGATGAAAATGCAGAAAAATTGGAAATGTAAATGGCCAAAGCGACTTTATGAACTTATCATATATGTGCTTGTTTAAAAATGCTTTTAAAATAATTGAATTTGTTTTTAGTGAAATTGATTTTGAATTTCAAAAGCACTTTAAATGTTTTTTTTTTTAAAAGAAGCACATATCTTGTGCTCCCTGCAGAAAGTACTTAAAGTGTTTTTTCAAAATTCATTTTGATTTATTAAGGATTGGTTTAAAAAGCATTGTCATCAAAAATATTTTCAATCATTTTAAAAGCCTTTTCAAATAAGATAGGTTTTCTTAGACGTTTTGAACCCGAACCTAGTCTGCATTTTTTTTACATTATCGTATCGATCATCACCATTAAACTAATGTTACTTACCAATTTTGACGCGAGTTTTACAACGATAAAAAATACCATAATACAATTACGCTACCGTAACCGAACTAATTACAACAAAGTACTACAAATATATTGATTCGAATCAAATTTAAAACCTCTCAAATAAAACGAAAACAAATACTATTAATTAAATCAGCTAATCGATCGATGTCTTGGATTTATCTATACGGTCCAAAAATGAAAAGTAGAAAGCCATTTTCTTATACATGTACACTGGTGCACGTGAAAATCCCCGCCAGCCAAATATTGCACGTGCCATAACCTAATTCACTCAGAGAAAGGGTATAGTTGTAATTTTACCTCTACTTACCCTCCGTCCCCGCCTCTGCAGTCGGCCAACTGTGCCCTAACTATCGTTCCACCCATTTTAGCCAACAACCCCAAAATAGTGCCACGTATCCCACCTCGAAATTGCCACATCAACCGGTGGTCCCCACCGACACAGACATTGCCACTCTCACTCTTTCTCCGGAGTATATATATTGTCCCCACCCAAAGCCCTCCATGTGAAATTTTCTTCCGCCTCCTTCTCTACTCTCCTTCCTCTCCCTCCTCCTCAAATCTCCCGAGTTTCAGAGAGGAACGCCGGAAAAATACCGGAATTCGGTTCGGAGTGTGTAAAAAAGAGAAGGGAATTGATTTCGGGATTAACGGTGACATAGATGTCGATGGCGGTTGGGCCAGCGGTGTCGCTGACTGATGGAGCCACCCCGGTGCTGGGACCCGCAATGATGCCGATGCCGACTCCGGTGACGGTGGTATCAGACGCGGTGGCGAAGGACGCAATTATTGGTTGGTACAAAGGAGAGTTTGCGGCGGCAAACGCGATCATCGACGCCCTCTGTGGGCACCTGGCTCAGCTCAGCGGAGGAGGTGACGAGTACGCCTCCGTTTTCGCGGCGATACACCGAAGGAGGATCAATTGGATCCCGGTGCTCCAGATGCAGAAGTACCACTCCATTGCCGATGTGATGGTGGAGCTCCGAAACGTCGGGTCGAAGAAGGTGGAGATGGAGGACCAGAAGGCCTGCGTCGAGAACGGCGACGTTTCGAGAACAGAGGAAAATTGCAAGAGCGAGGAGGTTAAATCGTGTTTGGACGAAGAGAAAGTGAAGGAAAGTGACGAGAAAGTGGCGGAGAGTAATGGAATTCGCGCCGCCGCCGACGAGGTAGCCGATGAGGAGGCTTCGCCGGATAGCGAGATTACTGATGCAGGTAAATAATCTGATTCATTTCCTCCACGGTTGAATTTTTAATATTAAATTCTGAAATTTGATATGAATCGAATTCGATTTTTTGATAAATTTTTAATCGGGATTCAGTTGTGTTTGAAATTCCAATTTAAGCTACGTAGCTGTAGCTGAGAAAGTTCTATTTTTCTGGTTTTACGAAGCGTTAGGTCCGTTTGGTTAGTGAGAAAAAAAGAAAAGAAAAGAAATAAACTTGTTTGGAATCTAAAGGGCTTTTCCTATGCTGTTTGGTATCCGAGAAAATAAAAATATAATTTTATTAGATATTTTTCTGATTACAAAAAGATATATTATTTTAATTATAAAGAAAACTACTATTTTTTTTTTTGTTGTCCATTATTTTAGGAGCAACATTTTTTCATTCCCCCAGATCCGTGATTCAAGACTTATTTTTGGAAATAGGTAAAATTCAAAACGTCGCTTTCCATTTCCTCTACTTGGAGATTGAAAACCCTGCTTTGAATTCAACGTTGCGTTTCTTTACGTTTAAGAAAACATTAAGGAGACTGTCTTAATGTGAGAATTTTTTAAGATTGTCAACTACTACATATTTTGGTACAGTATTTTATAATATTATCATAAAAATTATGTCAAAAATAAAGGTGGTAGAGAGTCAGATTTTTAATAGGGTCTGTTTGGTGATGCTTCTAATTTTCCGGCTTAACTAATCTCTCTTTATTATTAATTATACCTTTTTAATTTCCAAAAAAAAAAATAATAATTTGAAGAAATTAAAAATTAAAAGGTAAAAAAATAATTTAGTGTGGCTGGAATCGTTTTCCCGAGGTTTTAGCGGGGATTTCAGATTTTCGAGGTGGAGTGGTGAAGGAAAAAGTTTGGATGCAACCGGTGTGAGAGTTAGTTGGGCGCTCGAGAAGCGTGCCGTTTGATTTCAAGGGTAGGCGGCGCCTGATCATAGCCGCTGACGTCACGGGTTGCGTTTGGTTTGTTGGTTCAATCTGGGTTGGCAGGTGCTCTTTGACAAAAGTTTGGGTGGTCATCCCAACATTAAAATTAATTATTATGGTGTGGGGCCCAGCTTGCTATGGGCCCGGCTAGGTTGATAATACCGAGTTTCGGGGCAAGCCAGGGGTTAAGTTGGCAATGAATTGCGTTTGGGTTTAGCATTTTAATTTTTACGAAAACTAATGGAATGAATTTGAAAATTTTGAGTTTTAATCAAAATAACAAAAAAATGTTAAGTAAATAGTACCATGAGTGACTTTTTAAAGTAAAATTGTCATTTTTCGTTAAATTAAACAGTATCGAAAGTATTTCGTTAAAACTCTCTTTAATTTTTATTTATGATTGTGCCAATTCACTTTTGATTAACACACAAAACGATATGAAATAGTAATGTAATACTACATGTACCCACTTGTACCCTTTTATTTATTTATTTGGACATACCAACTAGATTCGACGTGTGTTAGGGCTGGTTTGGTATTGCTGTGCTTTGAAAAAAAACTGTTTCTGCTGTGCTGTGAGAATAAGCAGCTGTGAAATAAAGCAGCAGAGTGTTTGGTAAACTTTTTTGTAAAAGTGCTTTTGAAAAAAAAAAACAGTATTAGAATGTTTGATAAACTTTTATGTAAAACAGATGTGAAAAAAAGCCAGTTTTTCAAAGCTAGGTTTTGCAGCTTCTTGTTTTTAGCTTTTTTTTCATCCAAAACTGTGAAAAAAAGCTGAAGCTGAGTGTTTACCAAACACAAAAACAGCTCCCAGCTTTTTTTGATAGCAGCTTTTTTCAGAATCACCTCAATACCAAACCAGGTCTTAATCTGCACACCTCGTTTCTTATAGTCGTATAAGTTTCGAGTAGTGTATCATGCTGCCGAATTACCAACCGGCTGGGGTATCATTATGTTTGGACAGCCGGATCAGCTGTTTAAGGTTCCGATATTCTCTATGCTTATAGTGGTGTGTTGTGTGTAGCTTTACTGTTTAATTGTTTGTTACTGTGTCCGGCCTATTTGGTTGTGCGCGGTGAGTAGGGATAGCTTTTGCTTTTTGTAAAAGCACTTATGAGCGGCAGGTGGAAGCATTGGCATATTGGGAATAAATGCCCATATCTCCATTTTTATGTTTTAGAAATTGTGATGAAGATTTACATTCCACAAATGCATCATCTGAAGCTTATTCAAAATTTTATGTACCTCCTAATTCACAGTACTTAACAGTTAAATCGATATGTAGAGAAGATTATGCATAATTTACGATATTGACAGTAAAAAAACACTCTTGTTCTGTTCTGTTTCAAAAGGATTGCGTACAATACATGCTTATCAGTGATTTATTGCAAATCCAATGTTCGTAGACTCGGATTTGATAGAAACTTTGCATCATTTCTGTATGATAGCTATTTTGGCATAGTTCGATAAATGCTAGTTCGTTAATTATACGCTAGCTGACTTCGGTACAATATAACCAACTGTTTTTTGGATCAGTTGACAGGCTATTGTTTATCAGTTATCCATCAGATTAACATAGATTTTTGCTAGTGAACTCATTTGATTATAGAATGCATTCTTTTTAACGATTTGATTACCTTCTGCTTTTACTGCAGGTTCACAAGAAGCGCAGCTCAATTCAGTAAACGAGGAAATATGCTCTAATCATGATGAGTGTGAGGCACGTCGTACCCAGATCAAATTGACTAAAGGTTTCTCAGCAAAGGAGTCGGTCAAAGGGCATATGGTGAGTTCTTCCTCAATCTAATGTCACTCTGTAAGATAGAAGTCAAAGAGTTGATATGCTGTATATTCTGGTAAAAAAAATCAGGTAGTTATTACTGACTAGCAGATGACCGCACTGGCAGGTGAATGTTGTGAAAGGGTTGAAGCTATATGAGGACATATTCGCTGACACTGAGCTCTGCAAATTGACTGACCTTGTAAATGATCTCCACGCGGCTGGAATTAATGGAGAGCTCTCAGGTAAAGGAACCCTTGTCTCATCCTGGGTTGTATCTTATTTTGGTCTCATATATTGTTCTATTACGTCGTTTTGTGTAATGGAGATAATTGTAGTAATTCATTTGTTCTTAAAAAAATTGGCTTCCGAAGTTTGAATGCGAAACTTTCCATGTAGCTTTATTGAGGCTAACTTGTTTTTTTTTAACATAGGAAAGGCTACTATAAGTTATCTTCTTGATTGAATACAGGCGAGACCTTCATTTTGTTCAACAAGCAGGTTAAGGGAAACAGGAGAGAGCTTATTCAGTTTGGCGTTCCAATTTTCGGGCAGATCAAGGAGGATACTACAAGTAATAACCGAAACTAGTAATGCATACTTCAACTATTTTATGTCATTTAGTTTAGTTTGTCAAATTTTGGACAATGTCTTATTATCAGCGATTCATTTCTATGCATTGCATACTAAATACCGAAACTAACTTTAATTTGTTTTCTTGTGTTTATAGGCAATATAGTGCCGATTCCAGCTCTTCTCGAAGATGTGATTGATCACTTTGTACTATGGCAGCTAATTCCGGAGTATAAACGACCGAATGGTTGCATGATCAACTTCTTTGAGGAGGTATTCTATGTTTTGCTTGCTGCATTGTCATGATACCGCCTGTGTTATTGTTTACTACAACATAGCTGCAAAGAGGGCGCTTCGTGGCATTAGTTTGTGTTATAAGTCTTTGTTTATGCACTTTCTTTTTAATTTAAGAGAGAAACGGTTTTAATGGCAATCATTTATTTTGTAGGGAGAATATTCACAGCCATTCCTGAAACCACCGCATTTGGACCAGCCCATCGCCACTCTTCTCCTCTCTGAATCAGCAATGGCTTTCGGGCGCACCCTTCTGAGCGATAATGATGGGAACTACAAGGGGCCGCTGATGCTATCACTGAAACAAGGGTACGTATTCTTAGTTCTTTCAGCTTACTTATCTTTTCACGGTGGTTGAAAAGCGCAAACGTTAATGTTTAACTTCTGCAGGTCCCTTTTAGTCATGAGGGGAAACAGTGCTGACATGTCACGACACGTGATGTGTCCATCTCCTAACAGAAGGGTGAGCATTACTTTCTTCAGAGTCCGAGTAGACTCCAACCAGTTCCAGTCGCCCCAAAGTCCAACAAACAATGGTGCCATGACACTATGGCAACCCGGGATGGTAAGCCCATACACGATGCCAGATGGAGCAGCTCCCAATGGTTATGAGGCAATGGATGTGATGCCCAAATGGGGTGTCCTTCGTGCTCCAGTAGTCATGGTAGCCCCCGTTCGTCCTATGGTATTGAGCCCTCAAAAAGTCCCTCAAAGTGGTACAGGGGTTTTCTTGCCCTGGACCATGGGATCAAGAAAACCAGCAAAGCATCTCCCACCTCGCGCCCAAAAGGGACGGCTTATGGCACTCCCTTCCCCTGCAGAGTCCAGTTCTGAGCCCGGCATCAGTGTCTAATGGAAGAACGAAAATCCGAAGTTAGTCAGAGGCAGCCCTGGGTCCAACAACGATATGAATCAGCATAGCGTTCACGTTCGCATTTGTGTTCTACACGAGTCTTTTCTTGATGTACAAACAGAGCCTCGGTGCTGTTAGAAGAGTCGGTTTTTTTTTTCGATTTGTTTTCGCTTCTTTTGTCTCAGTAAGATTAAGGTTGCAGGGGTGATTACAGTACTTTTTTATTGGATGGTGTACGGCTTTCGTAGTTAGTAAGAGTATCAAGTTTGTGGGGTGTGAATTTTAGCTCAAGTAAAAGGAGCTGAATTTTGTATTGTGTTAAAAGTTTTTCATAGATAGGTTGAATTATTTTGTACTACATTTTCAGTTTCCGAAAAATGGAGTGATACGTAGTGGTAATTTTTTTATACAAGCGATATTTAGGTGAAGTGGATACAAACACACGACTTTCGGTGACAGGATTAATGCACTAAACCACTCAAGTTTTAAGTCTCGTACGAATTCAGAGCCATTACATTGAAACCAAAACATGAGACTTTCTTTTACAGGAACTGCACCAAGGAGTCAACAGAAGAAGGGGCGTTAGGCGTATAAAAGCTACAAGCATATGCAAATGCAAGGGACTTTCTTTTGGATGAGAGGGAACTGCATATAATTCACATTCAAAACGTGAAAACCGCGCTTCACAAATAGATCTAGCACGTGATTCGGAGTGTCTGTGGTTCGGGAAACCTGCTGATCTTCTGCGGACGTGTTTGTCTTTAAATGATGATGTTTGTCGGAGAACTTCTGATTGGAGCATCTCTCACACCGGGTGGAACAAGAGTGAGCAGGTGAAACCGAAACGCAAGAAGTCTCATTCTTTTGGTTGATGATGTTTGTCGAAGAACTTCTTATTAGAGCATCTCTCACATTTGATGGAACATGAGTGAGGGGGTGCGGCTGAATCACAAGAAGTCTCGTGCTTTTGGTTGATGATGTTTGTCGGAGAACTTCTGATTAGAGCATCTCTCATACCAGGTGGAACAAGAGTGAGGAGGGGGGACTGAAACACAGAAAGTCTCGTGCTTTTGGTTGACGATGTTTGTTAGAGGACTTCTGATTAGAGCATCTCTCATACCGGGTGGAACAAGAGTGAGCAGGTGAGACCGAAACGCAAGAAGTCTCATTCTTTTGGTTGATGAGGTTTGTCGAAGAAATTCTGATTAGAGCATCTCTCACATTGGATGGAACAGGAGTGAGGGGGTGCGGCTGCAACGCAAGGAGTCTCGTGCTTTTGGTTGATGATGTTTGTTAGAGGACTTCTGATTAGAGCATCTCTCATACCGGGTGGAATAAGAGTGAGCAGGTGGCACCGAAACACAGAAAGTCTCATGTTTCTGCACTATGACCGACGTAGTTAGACACTCCCACCCCAAGTTATTATCCAACAACATCTTAAGATTTTGCTAAGTAATGGTAAAAATCCACAAATTAATGAAATTGAATACTTTTATAGACAAGGCTGGCTTTAACATCACAAATTACAGATATAAAGGAATCTATTTGCATTTTAAACCAACTGATAAAATAACAGGGATTTTTTTAAAAGAATCTCCCTTTACATATATCACACTTCCAAGAACAAATTGGGGGAGTACATACTAATTTCGTGCACTAAATTTAAGAACCAAGAACCCTCTAATTTACTTGCTACTCAAGCTTGAGCCGGTACATCATCATCATCCTCAATATCCCAGCTTAAATCTTCTTCTTCTTCAGCAGCAGCAGTACTGAGCCGCTTTCGGAGCTCGGCTTTGTTAGTAGGACTTCCACTTCCACTTCCACCACCATGGCCAACTTCTTTATCATCAATGCTGCTAAGATCCTCAATCTCATCCCATCCAAGGTCTTCTTCCTCCGGCGTCGAGGACTTGATTGAAACCGCCGGAACATCATTGCCTTTACCGGATTCAGCAACCCCATTCTTCTTCCCTTCCACTACCGCTTTCTCCTCCAATTTTGATGGCACGTCTTTCTTCGCGGAATCCCTTTCTACCTGCATTTTCTTTTCGGACTCCTTACCACCACTCAACTCCACATCATTACCCTTCTTTTCAACAATTTGAGATTCCCCAATAGAGCTACTCTCTTCCTTAACAACCTTCTGCTCAGAAACTTTGCTGACCAGTTCGCTATTTGCAGCTAAATCATCCTTCTTAGACGCCACATTCGCTTCTTCAAAAACACTGCCTTTACCGGCAGCTACATTCTTCTTCCCTTCCACTGCCCCTTTCTCCTCCAATTTCGATGGCAAATCTTTCTTCCCAGAATCCCCTTCTACTTGCATTTTCTTTTCGGACCCCTTATCACCACTCAACTCCACATCATTACCCTTCTTCTCAACAATTTGAGATTCCCCAACGGAGCTACTCTCTTCCTTAACAACCTTCTGCTCAGAACCTTTGCTGACCAGTTCACTATTCGCAGCTAAATCATCCTTCTTCGACGCCACATTCACCTCTTCAACAACACAGCTCCCCTCTCCCACATTATTGGAACTCTTCTCTCCAACCTCTTTCCCAACCTTCAAGTACTCAACTTTCCCATCTTTGCCAGAACTTTTTGCAGCCACTTCAGTACTTTTCACCGAATTCGCTTTCAATACCACATTGTTCACATTGTCATCATACTCATCATCATCAACATCCCAACTCAACTCCTCATCCTCCTCGATCGAAATCGCCCGCTTAACGAGATTCACTCTCACATCCTCAGCCTGCCTCAGCTTATAAACCCTATAAAAGTACCTACACCAAAAGCTTTCGTGCTCAACGCTGTTCGGAACAACGCTTTTGTAAATCCCCTCCATAGCTCCGTTTTCTTCTAAAAGCCTCTCAATTTCTTCACCTTTCTCCTCCAAACCAAACCCAGATTGCCATTTTCCGTAATCATCCAAATCCTCTGGCTCCTCACAGTAAGTGCTAGCGTCACCCTGAATCGCACGCACCTGAGCGTCAAACCTACTGTACCGCTTCGAATTCGTGCTCTGCTGAGAGCTAAAGCTTTGGTCTTTGGCGTCGGAGGAATCCGATTCGTCGCCAGCGAGGATCTGGGCCGTCCCTTGAAGCACTGTGTTCCCGAACTCATCGATGACGTGCCCCACCGTCTCCAACGACCCCTGAGCCACCTCGATCTCTTTCTTCAGACCCAACCCGAATTCTTGCAGGTCGCGGCGGTAGGTCTCGATCACCGACTCGGATCTGGTCGATAGTGTCTTGATCAGATCGCCGAACATCCACCCGCCGGTGTTGCCGGTCGGGTTGGGATTGGGTTGTGTCGGTGGGGACTTCGGATCTGGGTGTTCTTGTTCTGGGTTGTTGGGAGACCCGGTTTCGGATTCGGATTCGGGGTTTGGGGGATCTGGGTCGTCGGAGAATACGGATTTGAAGAAATTCATGGAGGAAAAATTGGGAAAGCAGAGGGATTGGGATTTACCAGAAAATTTGGAAGAGAGAGAGAGAGGGGTTGGAGTAGAGTGAGAAACTGGAAATTTAGGGACGTTAACGTGCGCTTGAAGTGTAGTTCGAATCAGTGAGGTGGGTGGTCAATGTCTAGCTTGGTGTTTGGGCTTCAACTATGGATATGGCCCCAAAATAAAGTATGGATTATTGGCCCAATACTTTGTTATAGACCCAACATTGAGCAAGCCCACGTGTCAAGCAGGGACGAACATCAGTAGTGATCTTTCCGATTAAAACAGAAAGGGATCTCCGGATCCCTTCCTCCTAGTCAATCAAGTCCGGAGATCTGGGCTATTGAAATTTGATCCAACAGCTAAAGTTATTATATCTTTTAAAGTGGGCCCTTATTTATAGTCCTTGTATCAAATTTCAATGGTCCGGATCCTCGGACTTAGTGGATTAGGAAGAAGGGATCCGGAGAGGATCCCTTTCCGATTAAAACGGTCATCGCCCAATAGATTATGGGTATTGTTTTTCACTGTAAATGAGTTGTGTTAGATTCGATTTTTATCAAAGGTGAATTTGGACGAAGTTATTTATGGCAATGTGTGGCTTTAGCCAAGTCCCCTACTTCCTTTGTGTAAACACATCACTATATTAAAAAATAAATAAAAAATAAAAACAATATTTAAAAGTAATTCTATGAATAACATGCTAGTAGAAATTCACATCGACACGAAGACGTGAGACCTCCATGTCGGATCTTTCCCATATGTTTGTGGGTTATGGGAGATATCATAGAGTTCAATTTCATCCTCGACCCATGACCAATATGAGCTTGAAGTTTTCTTGGTAACACTCGATATTTTTTATAGTGGCTCCGTCCATGTCTCATTTCATTTATATGATTCCTAAAAATTATACAAGACATTCTATAGATGTTCAGGCATGCACTTCGTTTTGGCTAAGTTTTGGGCTCCAATGTCGAATACTACGGCGGAGTATTGTAAGTGTTTATCCTAGTATTTGCCGGTGCACATGAGCTTCCGGTGACGTTCATTCAAGTTTATCAAAACTCATCCTGAAGTGTGTAAAAATCAAGAGGGGTTGCTGTTTTGGAATAAAAGTGATTGCAAGCAAAGTAAAATACTAGCTCTCTCCAAATGCATGGTATCATATGAATTTCCCTATGATATTCTTGCAAGTTGCTTTTGCTTCGTACCAAAGTCCTATCGAAGGAATTTAACATATTATTTTATCTTCCTCCAATTGGAGCTAACAGAATACTTGACATAAAACCAGTGTAATGATGTTTTAGGACTCATACAGTCGAACCCCGCTTAGTGAGATAAAGTTTGTCTTATCTTCGCCCTTTGGATTGGATTACAAGACAAAACTAGTATTAGTTCTTCCATCAAAGTTATAACATTCTTTCTTTCCTACTTTTCATTACCACATTTCCAAGCATGGAATCACACATCCAAATGACTTTGCAGTTTGTTCGGTGCACATAAATAATCTTCATCCCCAAACATTCCATCTAAACCTTCTTCCCCAGCCTCCGTCGGAGCTCGTCTTTAAATCTAGCTTCTCATTCGAAATTAAGCAATGCAGGAGAAGCTCAACCGCACCGAGCCTACTGGCATTTGCCACAGGATCTTCACCTTCATTGTGAATAGCCTGGTCGGTAGACTCCTTGTTAAGCAAGTAATGTTAGGCCATCCGATGCCTGATCAAGACGAACAGCCTATGATTCCAGCTGCTAACCCTAAAGGGGTTGAGACAATGGACCATCATGAGGCTAGCCAGACGCCGGAGAAGGATTCTGGTCTTCAGATTCAAGTTCACTACAAGCAAACCGATGGCTTTGAATCGTGGACGCATATTGACAAGTTAGGTGATCCAGTGAAGGCCAATGTTTCCGAACACAAGGGCAACCTGACGAAGGTTTTGAGCATTAAAGATGTACCGAAACCAGATAAGGAGAAAAATAGTATGAAGAAAGGAAAGGGTGTAATGGGTGGCGAAAAGTTGACACTAGCAATGGAGATAGAAGATGATGATAAAGGATCAAAGATTGCGTTAAGGCGGCGCGTAAGGCCACTTTTTCACATTGCTCCAAACATAAACGAAAAATCAGAAGCGTTTATTCAGAGCAGAAAGGAAGCTATGAGGAGGAACTATGGCATTGAGCCGAGGAAGTCTTAGCCCGAGAAATATGTCATGTGGCGGTTGGCACGGTGGCTCGTCGGAGTTGCAAGTTTACAATTACTGAGACTATTAGGTAGTCGCAAAGAGCTTCCTAAAGGTTGGAATGGCTATTGTCAAAACTATGTACTGTACTGGTTATTATGCACTTTAGCTTTTCAAAGTAGTTTTATACATGTAAATTAAGAAGAAGAAAAAAAAGTAAATTTGTACATGTAAAGAGCAGCATTTGCAATTAAAGTTTTTATTAAAAGGAGTTTGGCGATGAGCAAAATAGGATGATAAATTGGGAGAATAATGTGGATTATATAACTCATTACTTTTTCAATTAGGAGAAATTGTTGCGTATAACTAGCATGACATGTTTGATTTGATGTCTTTTTTTTTTTTTAACAAACGATAGACTGATTACAATAATTTTATCTAAATTATGAAGAAGAGGATTCAAAGTTAAGCACAGAGGGTGACGTACATTGCTATAACGAACTCAGCTAAACTCATGTTTGCATGACATGTTAATTTGATTAATTAGTTTTGTCAATTTGGTCGTCCACTCAAATGATAACATTTGAATTAAGAACATTATGTGATTTTGTCACCTACATTGAAATTTTTTAAATTTCTCGATAAGAAGGTGTGGTTAAATCTGTTTAGTGTGACCATTGGGTCTCTGAAACCGCGAGGAAAAAGAATCATATGTAACAAAAAAACAAAAAATCAGAAAATTGATGTGGATGGGATATCCGAGACTGGATAATTTGAAATTGCCAAGAGACTTCCATCAAAATTTCGGCATTGGTAAACTTGTTTGGTGGTAGAAAGAGTTAGTTTTTTAAGTAATTTTGGAGTCACAATTGCTTCATCTCATCAAACTATAAGATGCTACAAGAAGTACAAGAAAAACTATACCAAAAATGAAAAAAAAACAATGTATCAACAAATTGTTAGGCTAAATAAACTTAATTATACACTAAACTGGATTTGGAGACATAATTTCGTATTTAAACAAATACTGTTGAGGGCCGCCATAAAACTCCGGTAAGAGGATCTTCCGGCGGTCAAAAGCTATGCTGATAACATTATGTGGTCTTCTTCCTCCTCCATGTGTTTCCTCTAAGTACGAAATATGCCCTACTTGCAATTAACCAGCCTTAACCCAAATTAGTTTACTCCCCAAAGTTTTACTTTCCTTTCTATACTTTTCCTTTATTTTTTTTACTTGGTCTAAGATAAAAATCAAAGGGTAAAAAGAAAAAGGATAGCAACCTACCCATTGACCATTTTTTCACCTTCTTGCTCTTCTAGTTAATCAAACTCCCTTATCCCCACTGACCCAAATTTCATAGTCCAAAACTATTTTTCACCTTCTTGCTTTTCCCACCATTGATCTCATCATCTCATTCTTCAAAATGATGAGCTGATGAACGGTAGAGATCATAGGGGGCCCACAGATGATCAACGGTGCAGGGCTTTCTTGAATCTAACCTCAACCAGGGTTTGCCCTTCCCACTCCAATGCAACAGGCTTATAGGGCCAGGATGCAAACTCCTACACTTGCCTTCGAGATTGTCCCCACCGAGTCCATGTTGATTCCACCTGTGATGAACGGCTGTGATGTCTCCAGCCAAAACCAACAAAAATGGCGGCAAAGACCCCAAATGGTAAATTCGCTTCTGCTTCTGCACCACCATCCACTCCTCCATTTTCTTAGTGTACTCACCTTGTCTCCATTTATCCACGTCCACCACCATCACCCCTGTGTTGAAATAGCAAGGATTTCTGCCCTCAAACGTTTTGGACATTTCACTGTCGGACCAGAACGATTTTGTGAAATATTGGGTGAAGTTTGCATGGCAATATTCTGGCGCTGCCAATACCTTGCCTTGCAAGTCAACCTTCCATAACTTTGCCACGTCATCCACAACCACAAGGTCCGAGTCTAGGTATAGAACCCTCTTCACATCAACTGGAAGTATGTCGGCTAGGTAAATACGTGCATAGTTTAAGGGTTGGTCCAAGGCTTGGCGTATCGACTTTGATATTTTCCCACGTACCCTATTCGAATCGAAGCGGTAGACATTGAAGTTGAGGTAGGGGAAGGTGGATTGGATGTTGGAGAGCACCTCGGGGTCGAACCGTGCCCAGAGAAAGTGGAACTCGACAATCCCTGGGCACATCGAGTGCTGCAGTATTGAAAGCATGGCCGCCATGGTGCCTCTTAGGTAATTGGAGTCTAGTGTCATGGCAATGTGAATTTTCTCTGCATGCTCACAGGCATCCATGTTTTGGAAAGCTGGTGCTTCTCGAAAGATGGCAACATTCGGAGAAGGTTTCCGGATGATGCCAAGCCGGATGCCTGTGGTGGCGGCAACATGGGTGGGGCAATGGAGGAAGATGAGAAGGTGGATGAGGATGAGGAGGAGGAAAGACAGGAGGCCATGAGATGTCGATGAGACGGCCATCCTGCCCTTGATGGTAGAAAAAGGTGGTGGAGGGGATCAAGGAAGAAGAGGAGGACCAGGGAGAGTGGTGGCCATAGGCTGGTTGAGAGAAGGTTTAGGGGAGAGGTTAGAGGTTAATGATTGATATAACAAAAATTTGGGGGAAGGAGGCAGGTCGGTGGGATTGTGAGGAAGAGAAGATTACTCGGAGGAAGAGAAAGAGGGGGATTTGGTTTTTGTAACAAGGTTAGGTAATTAGGTTATACGTACGACCCCATGTAACAAAATATAGCAAGGCAATTATACTATTATATTATCCAAAATTATTATTGTTTGCTTGATGGATTCACTTTCTTGATATTATTTTAGGCAGTTTTATATTACCTTTCATATTTTTCTGCCTCTTTAAAAGGGAAATATCATTTGTTAAAAAAAAAAGAAATATATTTTTAATGGAAATTTTGGAGATCAAATCTTCCGCATTCAAAAATCTATGTGGTTTCTCTATGATCTATTTTATTTGTTTACATCTGGCTATTTATTTAAAGTTCACTCAACAATGTTTAACTCTTCAACTTATCTCTTTAATAAAATAAATAAATAAAAATTAAGTTAAAAAGAACACATATCACTCAAGTAAATAGGGCAGAGAGAAGCCACCAAAAACTTTGAGTGCAGAATATTTGAACTCAAATTTTTGCATTTTTTTTTCTTTTTTCATGTGTAATTGACATTAAATTCATGGACGTCAAGTTTCTTCAATGATGTGAACAAAGAAAAGGCAATTTTCAAGTTTTTTTTTTTTTTTTTTTTTCCCCGTTTGCCGAAAGGGCAAATTTTCAAGTTGCATGCTAAATTCCCAAGTATAACAAGTTAGTAAACGAACTCGAATCTTGACCCTATATTTTCTGCTGTGATCTATATAGTTGTTTAGGTCTTCTACTTAAGATCACGATTCCAAGTTTGGGATCTGCAAAATTTTTGATGTCGGTAATACGGTCTGGTACACTAATTTTCATAATATAATTGGTTGAATCATTTCTCAAGTTTCTAACTAACTGTATTATTACACTTAGTTTAGTGGTCGTATTTCGTAAAAAAAACGAGGCCCAATGATCCCATTCTAATATGGGCTTACTTTCATCATTTTTTAAATGGGCCTTAAAATGTTAGCCCCATTCATTGCTTCCCAAATCCATGCAATGATCTAAGAACTCAGGCTAGGGTTCAGGGTTTTTCTCCTTTCACTCTCTCTCTCTTCCACAGCGAGAAAGATGAAAGATTTACAGCTTTCGCTGAACCAAACCCAGAAGGTCCGGCTGCAGAGAGCTCTCGAAAAGCTCGAATCTTTGGCTTCAAAGGCCAATTCCAACGCTTCCGTCACCGTCGCTGATTCCATCCCCGTTAACTACGAAGACGGCCTTCTCAAGTACGTCTCTCTCTCTCTCTCTCTCTCTCTCTCTCTCTCTCTCTCTATAATGCTCTGATTTTGGGATTTTCGATTTGGGTTTTCTTCAAATTTTATCTAAGTGTAAAATAATTTATGGGTGTCTCGGATTTTTGTGAATTCAGGGGACATGGGACCTCTGAGGTCAATGGGGAAGTTGTTGCGACGGTTTGCGGCGTCGTCGAGAGAGTCAATAAGCTGGTTTATGTGCGTTCTTTAAGGGCCAGGTACTTACTAATTAAGTGTTTAATTTTTTTGGTTTTTAGTTAATTTTTGTTGAAATTTTAATCATTTGGCGCTTATGGAATTTTTGAAAATAAATTAAGGTACAAACCAGAGGTTGGAGATATCATAGTGGGGCGTGTTATTGAGGTGAAAACAGGAATGCTGAACTACAATTCGATTAATTTTATCGAAAGTTCGATTATTGATGATTTGCTTTCTTTGTTGAGAAACATTTGGTTTTATGAGTCTGTTTTGTGATCTTGTGATAAATTATGGTTTAGGTTGCTCCGAAGCGTTGGAGAGTGGAGATAAACTATAGCCATGATGCAGTGTTGATGCTTTCTTCGATGAACTTACCTGACGGCATACAGGTATAACTGTTAGCCCAAGTTGGCAGCATGCATCAGTAGTGATAACTTTCTTTTACCAGATATGCAATTCATAGTGTTGCTAAATAAGTGAGTCGGAGTGGTGTAAAACACTTTCAAGAAGAATGCTAACTGGTTCGTTGTTCAGTAGATTGTCCACTGTTTACAGTTTTGTTGATTAGTGACAAAGATAACTGTGAGATGGAACAAGGGAATGCCAATTTTACAGTTGGACATATTTGACACAGAGCGTGGAATTCTGTTCTATGGATTCATATAGCTGTATATAAATCTGTTAGATGATCTAGATTTTCTTTGTTTGAATTTTTGTTTATCATTCTGAACACTACAGAACCCTTTGATTCGTTATATTCTATTTATTTAGATAATTTGAACCCCTTTTCAATAGAAGTCACGTATTTCCGCCATCCACTCTTGAAATAGAAACATGTTCAGATTCAATTTGGATTTTCCACTACTGTAAATGTTGCGTTACAATCCCTCATTTAAGTTTCACTCTTTCAATTGCTAGAGGCGCCGAACTGCCCTGGATGAACTCAACATGCGCAGCATTTTTGAAGAGAATGATGTCATTTGTGTAAGTCATGTAACATGTATTACTGGCCTAATTGAATAGAAAAAAGGAACAAATTAAGACTTGATCCATTGTTACAAATACTTTCCCTTTTCCAGGCTGAAGTTCGTGGTTTCCAACATGATGGTTTACATCTCCAAGCAAGAAGTCAGAAGTATGGAAAGGTTTGTCTTCTATATAATTCGTTAACTTTTAGAAGGATGCTTCTGAACATTTTGTTCAGGCATTATCCGTTATTTGTTAGTATTTCTCACAATGATTGTAACCTGCTTTGCAGCTTGGAAGGGGTCAGTTGCTCACAGTTCCTTCTTATCTAGTGAAACGACGAAAGCAGCACTTCCATCATCTAGAAAACTATGGCATTGACCTGATACTTGGCTGTAACGGTTTCATCTGGGTTGGTGAACATGTTGAAGTTACCGACGATATGCTAGTGGATCACAAGTCTGAACAACATGATACCAAAGCCGATAAAAGTTCCATTAGTCCCGAAGATCAGGAGAAAAACTACACTCCGCAACAGACAAGAGAGAACATATGCAGAACTGCAAATGCTATCCGCGCATTGTCTACATTAGGCTTCAGTATTACCGTAGAAGTGATCATGGAGACGGTTGATTTGAGCAGTTCTATAAATGTTGCTATACATGAAATGCTCGGCGCAGAGTTTTGTGTTCTGGTTGCAGAAAAGGAGGCTGTACGGCGAAGCATGACTAAAAAGAAGTGACGATTTGTTGTCTAACTTATGTAATCTGTGGTCAAGAGGAGTCCTTCCTGTAACTGTGTTCTCATCTCATCATATCTTATACCTTTGTATCAGTAAACAGAAATTTTTTATCGTTCGAAATCGCTACGGGTGTCATAACTTCCGTCCGTCTATCATCCCAATTGTTTGCCACTTGCGAATTGCGGAACCTCGCTTGCTATCATCCCAATTAACATTTGTGAGATTTTGCTACAAAGTACAAATACAGTGTGTATCTGAAAACTTAAAACTCTACAAACTCCATGTCTTTTTGCGAACGATAACAAGATTAGATGATTTACAACGGTTTTATGCGACGTTTCTAAGATATCATAGCTCATCCTTTGGCGGCGATTCAACTTCGAGGCATTCTTCGTCCCAATAGTAGGGGTACTTCAACTTTGCAGCAGTGTGAGGCATGAACCAGTCCTCATATATGAACCTGAATGTTGAAACCAAGGGTGGAAGTATCATTCACCGTTCTTTACAATCCGAAAAAGAAGAAACAAATAACCTGGCATGAGAACGCGAAAGAATTGCATCTGCATATCATGGTGCTCTATTTGATATCGGACTGAAGTTGAAGAAGTAATAGATGATATTAAACATAGAAGATGAAAGAAGGTGGATTGCATACACTTTAACTGGCGGACGAGATATGGTGACAAGCACTTGCAAATCCTCATGTTCATTTGTATTCCGGACCTGCAAAGCAACGAGTAAGTTGTGAATTGCCTATCGGAGAAAAATAAAACATATTAAGTGTAGAATGCTTAGGTTTACCTGGTGAGCATCGTTAACAGGTATGTGAAATGTGCTATTTGCAAAGATAGAGAACTCTTGTGGCTTTCCAGGGAACTTCTCGTGCGAGCTCGGTGCAAGGTAAAGAGTTCCACTTCCCTTTAGGACAACAAAAACTTCTTCACAAGAATGCCTGTGTATTGGTGTGCCTGATCCTGGAGCAAATGTTTGTAGCCATACCTCAACCTGTGAACCCGATAACTCTATCATATATACGTCCCCCCAAAAAAATTCTCGAATTCATAACTTGTTCATCGCAAAGTATGATCTACAATGTCCAAGGCACATCGAAGGACAAGAAGTTTTAGATATAGACGGTTTAAGATGACAGCACATATACACGAGTATATTATCGGACAACTTTCAGTGAAATCTTGCTTGAGGTCATTGTGCAAATCAAATGGTGTAGACTATAGTCCTCTAAGCCACTATGATCACAAGAACAATAAATTCTCAAGCGAATGGTGGAACGGATATACCTCTTTCAACCCGTGCAAGAGTGAACCAGCAACAGTTGTGTGTGTCAAACCCGCCCTTCCATAGTTATTCTGTGGAAGCTCACTTATATTTCTTACTAGAGGTAATCCTGCATCCAACATATAGATTTTAAGCAATATAATAGTTAATTAATTATCTTAATCCACAACATTATTAAGCATATTACCCACAACCCGAAGGATATAAGAGAGTCGAAGATTTCACAATGTGGGCAAGCACAAAATTCCCAGGAAACAACCAAAACATCAAGTTCAAGAAGGGAAGAAAACAGAACCAAACACCATTAGAGACATTAATTATGAATCAAATGCTCATTTGGAAGTGCTTTTAAAATGATTGAAAGCGCTTTTAAAGAAAATGTTTTTGGATTCCAAAACAATTGCATTTTTATTAAGATTTGAGTCCAGAAACATTTTCGCCAAAAACGCTTTCACCCATTCTAAATGCACTTCCAAACAAACTCATATACACTAGCAATTAATAGTTAATTAGCTTAATCTATATCATTAACAAGCATATTACCCACAATCCGAAGGATATATGAAGATGGAAGATTTCACCACTTGGGCAGTCTCAAAATTCCCAGAAAATACAGAATCAAACACCATTAGAGACATTAATCATGAATCAAACGATCATTAACCATAAACCAATGATCAAGAAAACAACTACTAACACTCTTTGATGAAAAAAAAAAAAAAGATTTGAAGCACGATTTGTGTAAATTCATGAAAGATTAAGAAGGACCTGTTACCTTTGAGTGAGCATTTGGAAGCTTCAGATACTGCAGAGAAGAACAGCAAGCTGAAGAAGAAGATAGTAAGCGAAGAAGGCCCTGCCATTTTCTCGCTCCTTCCACAACTTCCACTTTCTCTGATTCTTTCATGAGGAACGCCGAGTAACTTTATTCTTTAATTTATTGTTGGGTTGCAGCAGGCCCAAAAGCACTTTTAGGCCCAAAATCACTTTTATGAGGGATGAGGCATACAAGAGTCCAAGACCAAATCCTCTTGCAAAAGGTTTAAGCTTTAGCCGGATGAGGAGACGAGAGTGTTTGCCCAGCTGCTGCTCGAGCTGTCTGCCATTGATGGGTTGATCTTAGCGGCTCTCTGGATAAGCAGCTTAAGCAATTCTCAGCCTGAGCCAACTCCACGAACAGGTCAGCTTCTTCTTTCTTCTTCTTCTTCTTCTTTTCTGCAACTTTGTTCAAGTTAACAAGCATTTCACCGACGAAATGGAGAAAATACGAGAAATGGATAATTGAGTTTTCTCTTCTTCCTTCTCTGCAACTTTGTGTAATGAGTGGCTTTTTACTATCTGCTTTTGAAAGAAGCTAAACTTTCTGCAGTTCGGCTTTTCCTACTGAAAAAAAAGCTAAATTCTTCGGTTTATGTATGTTTGGATGTAAATGGTAGAACCCAAATTTTCTTTGGTGCCTAAGATATGAAATTTGTATTCTTTTATGTATTTTTGTAGAAATTTGTCTCAGAAATGAAAATTAACCGTCTTTTGGCTGCTGTATTTCATTAGAATTTGTGAGCTCTGTTCTAAAAATTACCAGGCAGCTGGTTACCGGCCTGGTTAATGCCTAAATGTTTAAAAATTAAGAAATGGCACCTAAATCTGCCGAGACGCCTAGATCACCTAGGCGTCCGTCTAGTCCGCCCATACCCTCTTGCGACTCATTTAGACAGAAAATAGATATCTTTCATTTGCATTTTATTTTTTTCAATAAATTGTAAGAAACATGTTAAATACTTAATTAACCACACATTATATGATTATTCTCCATATTTTCATTATGTTCCAGTACTTCATATTATATATGTTATATTATTTTGTAATTTATTTTGTAGTTTATGATAAAATTATATATATTCTAAGTATAAAGAAACACTTATTTACACAAAATATAATAGATTTACTTAAATCCGTCTAGACGCTAAGCCCTAGCCCACTGTTTAACTAGCACCTAGCGTCTTTTAGAATCTTGTTTGTTAGTCCGTCATTCGAAAGTAAGAAAATCATGTTGGATTAGTAGATTTGAGTAATTTTTGCCTATGATAACTCACTGTTATTATCTTCTTGTATTAGTAGATGTGCCTTGATGAACAAGATTATCATGTTGTTCTCTGCATTGGTACTACTATGTATTTGAGTTGAGCCCTTCGTTTTTCGCAGGCGCGTTGGTAGTTTTGAATCTGGAAGTATGAAGATCAGATGCTATACTGGTATTACGAAACCCAGCTTTTTGCTTGTGCATTCAGAGTTACCGGTACTTACATCTCTTAAGCCCCAATTCACTTCTATATCCACGCTTTGCAATCGAGAGAAGTTGATAGGGTTGATGACAAGGTGTCAGTATTCTGTTTCTGGTAGAAGGTCAGCAACCAGTTATAAGGATTCATCGGTTTCAAATACAAACACCAGTCGTGCAGGTAGGAGAGATAGAGGTTCTTCATCCTTATATAGTCGTCCTAGTCTCTTAGAGATGAAGAATGAAAGGATGGAAATTCGTGCCCGGGTTTATGATTTCTTGCGAGGAATTGGTATTATTCCTGATGAGCTTGATGGATTGGAGCTTCCTGTTACAGTCGAAGTTATGAGGGAACGTGTGGATTTTCTTCACAATCTGGGACTTACAGTCGAAGACATTAACAACTATCCACTTGTTCTAGGCTGTAGTGTGAAGAAAAACATGATTCCTGTGCTCGATTATCTTGGGAAGTTGGGTGTTAGGAAATCCACATTCGCAGAGTTCTTGAGAAGATATCCACAAGTCCTGCATGCTAGTGTTGTTATTGACCTTTCACCAGTGGTCAAGTATCTTCAAGGAATGGATATCAAACCGGATGACATTCCTCGGGTTCTTGAGAAATATCCAGAAGTGCTGGGATTCAAGCTCGAGGGGACCATGAGCACTTCGGTGGCTTATTTAGTTGGAATTGGGGTTGCAAGAAGGGAGATTGGAGGAGTTTTAACTAGATACCCTGAGATTTTAGGGATGCGTGTAGGTAGGGTGATCAAGCCTTTTGTTGAGTATCTCGAAAAGCTGGGTATTCCTAGACTGGGAGTGGCTAGACTGATAGAGAAGCGTCCTCACATCCTTGGGTTTGGATTGGAGGAGAGGGTGAAACCGAATATTCAATCCCTTTTGGAGTTTTGTGTTCGAGAAGAATCACTTGCTTCTGTAGTGGCACAGTATCCTGAGATCATAGGAATTGATCTCAAGCCTAAGCTTCTCAGTCAACAAAGTTCACTCAAGTCAGTAATAGATTTGGATCCCGAGGACTTTGGCAGAGTTGTTGAGAAGATGCCTCAAGTTGTTAGCCTCAGTGATAGACCTATGATGAAGCATGTCGATTTCCTTAAGAATTGTGGATTTTCCTTGGAGCAAGTGAGGAAGATGGTCGTCGGGTGTCCCCAGTTGCTTGCCTTGAATCTGGACATCATGAAACTCAGCTTTGATTTCTTTCAAACAGAGATGCAAAGGCCTTTGGATGACTTGGTTGCTTTCCCAGCATTCTTTACTTATGGTCTGGAATCGACTATAAAACCAAGACATAAGATGGTTTCAAAGAAAGCGTTGAAATGCTCCCTTGGATGGCTTCTCAATTGCTCTGATGAAAAGTTTGCACAACGGATGGACTACGACACCATTGACATGGAGGAGATGGAATCATTGCCATCGTTTGATATGAATACGCTCACAGAACCAAGGAGCGACGATTCAGGTTCTGAATACGATGATGACAGCGATGAAGATTATGTATAGAATGATCTTCATGTAATCAACTACCGAAATTTTTGTTCTAATTTTGTAAAACAAACAAATCAATGATGATTCAAATTTTGTACTGAAATTTTGGTCCATTGATTGGGCATTTTGTTAGTTCAGCCATGGATTTTCGTTGTTGATCAGGTAAATTTATGAGTCTCTATTTAAACAGCAAATTCATCTTGATTTTGACCGTGAACTCAAGCGGAACACATTTCTAGTGAGGATGAGGGAGCGAATTGATGCAGTAACCATTGAGATTCCAGAAACGTAGAACGAAATTAAAGAGAAATCAAGGGAGAGTAAAAAAGGTATCACAAATAGAAGTAAGAACAACAGGGAAACGATTCGGTATTTTTATGTACAAATGTATCACTGCATTACTTTGTTCAACTATATTTTCACTTGTCAATATTCATCCTATATAAACAAGATCGCCTGAACATGATCGAATGCATCCCTTCTCTCGACATTTCCCAAAAATCGACAATGGTTTTGGCTCCTGCAGACTGCAAGTGAGGCAAGCACCATTTTTTCGTGTAAACGTACAAGCTCTTGTTGTACTTTCAAGCCATCAGCATCTAGAAACTTGGTATAAATCATGTGCCTATCCATTGATTTGAAACGAGCAAGCAACTTCAATTCCTAGTCTTTTCTTTCTAGCCACCCAAGCTGTAGAAACAGAACGTATGTTACTTGCTATATTAGCAGAGAAATATCACAAATTATAAAAAGGAATGCCTAATTCAAACATCTGAATCTGTGATCGCATACCTTCCACGCATACATGGCGAAAAAGGCTACAGTATCAGCAGACCAAACGACAGCAAAGGACTTCACAAAGAATGGGATTGTAACATTGAGTAACGGGACGAGGAGGAAGAGATAGTTTAGAGCTTCCTTCTCATTTTTCGAGCAGTCTCGTGCACGCAGTGAAGGAATTGCTGCAAAATTAGAAAGTTAAATTCTTTGTTCATTATATCTTTGCTACAAGAGGAAACTTTGGAGGTACATTTAGAGGGGGATAACTTACTAAACATCCAAATGGACCACATTCCCATTAACCTCCATATGTCTGGTTCGTTCGATGGGAAGATGAGATTGAAGGACAGAAATCCACCTAGCAGCATGGAGGCATAGGCTTGAACCTCAAAAACAGTGTAGAGAGTACTACCGGGCACAGCGGGGTTTTTGGAAGCTGTCGAAGCCCTTGGTGCAAAGGTTGCAGCAGTCTTCTGAACCACCTGTTGCAAAAAACATGGAAGCATAGCGTTGTGAGAAATTGATTACATGACAGTTTTCTATCGGAGAAAAACAATCTATCACTACACGGGGTGGATATGCTAAACAAAAAGGAATCCATCCGGTTGAAGAAAGTTGGGGCGTGTGAGGATGCGATCATACCAACTCACATGCGAGGTCCCTTCTTTCACCGATGTGGGATTCATACTCTCAACATCCATCCCGTTAGGTAAACTATGTTTGGAAACATAGCCGAAATCGGACTATTCTCAATGTAGATTACTTTCATTACAGATTTGATGTTAAAGAGACGTCGATACAATTCTATTAGCTTCTTCAACTAGTTTATTTCTTTGTTCATGTTTTTGGTAGTCAGATACAAGTGAAATGCTTTTCCGGGTAGAAATCGATGTTGATTTTTGGCTTAAGTTTCATCCAATACATTAGCCCACATTAGGCTCACTAAAGCACACAAACTAACTCTAATATAACTTTTTGCAAATTGCCAGTGACTCGACTCTATAAGGTGTGGGGTTTTATGCAAAAGGCTTCGATGTCATTAGTAGCGCTAATTGTATGCCGTATCTTTTTTTTTTAAGTTTCGGACATGTGACTTTACATTCTTCAACTCAAACGAAAAAATATGTACTGAATAGCCTGCTCTGACACCGCATTAGAATATGAGCATAAGCTTTTTCTCGTTGCGGGATTCACACTCTCAACAACCCACTAACATAATGATTCCGTTTTCACTACCCAATTTCACAATTCACAATAAAATTTACAAACAAAGTCTTTATAAATTGCAATTCAGGACACCCATATGAACAAAAAAAGGTATAAAAATCCAACCTTTTTGAGGTCCTTGTCGAGTGGAGAAGCAGCAGCAGCAGCAGCAGAGAAAGTGGTGGACTTTCTGGCTTCCGGTGGCTCGGCTTCTTCTAGCTCTGGCTTTGGTTCCTCCACTGCTGCCGGAGCATCCAGCTCATTGGCATTGGCATAAAGTCTGAAAAAAAATTTGGTGGGAAACGGAGAATTGCAGGGTGAAACGTTTCTCGGGTTCGAAACGGTGAAAGGATATTGGAAGTTGCAGAGAGAGGTTGAAGTTAAGGAGTTCATGGTTGAACACTTTCTCTCTCCGCTGATAAGATTTTCACTGAGAATTCAAGAACAGAAAGGAAACAGAGGAAAAACAGAGGGAGATAAGAAATATGAGGTAGGGAAGAAGATGTGTTGGACGGGGACAGCATTTGGGCTTCACTTAAATGGAGAATTTTCTGGCCCAATATCATTGACTCTGTGCTTACGATAACTGGTACATCAGAGTTGCATTCTTCTCGGTCCTCTTGTACTAAGGAAACGTCCTCGTCCAATATCATTGACTCTATGCGTACGATAATTGGTACACCATAGGTGCATTCTTTGTAGTCCTCTTGCACTAAGGAAATGTCCCCGACCAATATCATTGACTCCGTGTATACGATAACTGGTACACCAGAGATGCATTCTTCCCGGTCCGCTTATACTAAGGAAAGGTCCTCGCATTGTTCTAACGCCCACATCGAATACGGACTGAACTTCTCCTGGGGGCACTAGCACGAGCTAAAAAGGTTGAAATACTATTTGAAAGAGAGTAAAACGGTATGAAATCCTAGGGTTTTGAGCCCACGCTATTCAATCATCATTGAACAACTAGGTGCACGTCGTACCAGCAACATATATGACACGAGTATATCGCTATTGTGTCACTAGCACGGAACAATATGGTGTAAGTATATTTGTATGCAAGTTCCTACACATCAAAGTTACATTTAAATACAAATACAAAGGGGCCTATTTCTTTGTAGGCAGATCAATCGGACAGCCCACCTAGTCTAGGCTCTAGCTATCGAACTCAAGAATTACAAAGGTACACCTCTTTATTCACTTAAGTGTAATAACTAATTAGCAAATCACTATTTAAAATTTATTTCTATTGAAAAGAGCAGTGATGTTCACAGTTTTCGGTTGTCTGATCAAATGAATCGAGAAGATGAATGATAAAAATGAAGAAAAGTATGTAAAAAGTAAAAATAAATGCATAAATAGCACTATCCTAAAAAAATAGTCAAAGTGTTTGCTGTCAATTTGTTGGGTACATATACATAACCGTCTTTTGCTTGAGTCTTTTATTTTTATTTTTTAATAAATAATATTATATACACTAGGAATGGGGGACTACGCTAACCCTTACATTGGAGTAACCATAATAATATGGTTTAAATTCTTTTTTGGTAAGAATCGAATTTGAGACATTTGAGTACAAGCGAAGAGGAATAATATTATACAGTAATACATGGTGATATTAATGAACCATTTTTTTTTTTTTGAAACTTTTATGAAAAGCGCTTGGACTAAGTTTATTTTAATAAAAATTCATGCTATAACTTTATTTAATGAAAAAAACTTAAGTTTTAATGAAAAACTCTTAAATTTTAATAAAAAGGACAAAAAACTTAAATTTTAATGAAAAACATAATTTTAATATTAAAAAAAAAAAAAAAAAACTGACGTGCGAACCTGTGCGCCCCTCACACAAACTGTTTGTGAAACTTAATGGTGCTACACTGTTTATGAAACTTAATAGTACTACACTGTTTATGAAATTTAACAGTAGATGCTTGTCCCAAATTTTCAAGTTCTTTTACTATAATGCAATAAAAAGATTAAAAAAAAATGATAGAGATTAACGTCTACGTCGTTAAAATTATGCATGACTAAAAGATAAAAATAAAAAAATAAAAGAGATCAACGTCATCGCCCACACCTGACTGACTCCTCCCCAACCATACCGTCCCAGATGTGGTTCTGAATCGAACAGAACTTACTTCAATTTGAAATTTTAATTTTAGAGGGATGAAATATGTTTAGATTATATCAAAGGGTTATGCAACTGAATGATTGATTGGATGCTCTTTTCACGCTTCTTTAGTTAGGTTTTTTTTCTTTTCTTTTTATTGTCTTTATAATTAAATAAAATTATAATACAATTTTTAATTAAAACTCAAAATTTTAAAATCTTTTTTATTAGTTTTATTTATTTATTTTTTGTGAAGAACGGGAGCACAACCCGAAGCCAAAGAGAATCAATGAACCATTTTAATTAATGTGTACGGTGAAGATCCATTAATAACTAGATATTGTCCTTATTCATCGGTTTGTGGGCCAACATAAGTGGGGCCAATCAATAACTTCCCAGATAATACAGAGTAGAGCCCAAACAGAAAACGAACACTTGTACGACTCTACTTATTTCCGCGCGAATTCCACCAACCATTCTAATCACTTGCAGGCTTTGCAATATAATAAATGTTATTTATTTATTATATATATTTTATTTATTTTTTTCCTTCTGAAAGCTTCTTGCTTGTTTGCCAATCTCATAAAATGTGTGCGACTTGCAGCTCCGACTTAGGAGACTGGTAGTTATCGGAGCTCCAGAGACTAGTACTTCTGATTAATTATTACTTTGGAGTTTGAACGATTGTTTACGGTTGTTTGAGTTGCCGCGAATTTTGGAGGACCAACGTACCTATTTTTTGTTTCGTTCCGTTATCGTGTGCCAAACAAAGAAGAAAGCAACAGCTAAGTTTCTCCTTTTTCTATTCGAATTGGGAGTTTCTGAGGAAATTGGGAGTTTTCTGAGGAAATTTGAAGGTTTTGGGAAATGGGTTTTCGTGAATTTGATTCTGATCGAAAACCCATTGATGGATTCTTGAAGTTGAAGTGATTGGTTTGGGGTTTTAAGGGCCTCTAATGGGGAGACTTCTTGGCGGTTTCGTGTTGCCTCTGCTGCTGCTAACTGGTATTCAAATTCAAAAGCAAATGCCTTTGTCTTTTGCCAGTGTTTTCTTAGAAAATCAAATTGCAACTCTTAAAAGTTACCATCTTTTTTCTTGCAGCTGCTGTTATCAACTGGAGCGTGCTCTCTCTTGTCGATTTGATAGCGTTTCTTCTTATTCTATTTAATGCACCAAAACTAGGTAAGCTAGCTGCTCTGTGAATTTTCAAGCTTGGTTTCGACGTTTCGAATGAATTTAGGTAGACATGGTACCAAGTGAAAATGTATTTGTGAGATACTAGGAAACTATGTGCAAGATGTGCTTATGGATTACTACTTTCTTGTTAGCGGGTTGACATGTAATGTCTCATATGCAAAGGGTTTTCTTGTTATGGCTGTGTACAAGAGAGTAGCTAAAGTTCTTTGATTTTCCCCGAAAACAATGTTAATTGTGAGATGATCACAATCGCTTAGTTAAGCTCGACTACTGTTTATAATATAATTGTCATGATTCCTTTAGCTATGCATCTATGAGTGCTCAGATTTGGTTTTCCTGAGTAGCTATGTCCACCCACTTAGATGCCAAGTTTATGCATAAGTGGTGTGAACTTCTTTTAAACAACAAAAGAACATGAATTTTTGGAGATCCACTCGAGTTTTATGTAAGATCTCACTCAATGTCGAACCTTGGGTTTTATTGGATTCATGCAGAATTTGGTGTTATCATTGCAATTTATGAGAGAAAAGAAAAATGATTTTGGTATTTTATATGCTGCTTCTTATTATCCTAAATGCTGGAATTACTTATATAATTGAACCTTACTACTTCTGACAGTGTTTTTCTTTTTGTAGGATTTCATCTCGGAAGGCAGCTTTTATTGTCATGGATCATTGTTATATTTTCTTTATTTGTTATTTTTTCTCAAGTGATATATCTTGTTATATGGGCTATTGAGGGAAATAAATGGAGCGGAGTAGATGCTTGGTGGGCAAATCTTATTGGATTCATGATGTAAGAATTTGCTTTGTTTCTATTTAATCTCACATCGCTTTATTTTATACGCATACATTTATACAGCGTTTTGTGTGTGCTTTTGCAGATTGCAGTCATGGAAATCTCCTTTCGTGCTATATTTTTTACTCTTACAACTATCAGTAGTTGCTGTTGTATTAGTTGATTTGTATGGAAACAGATTTGGTCTTGTTTCATCATGCGATTCATGTTGGGGTTGTTTCTCATCAGCCATTGAACGACCAATTTGTAAGTAATTAATTGCCTGATTTTTTTTGTCTCTTCGGTTTTTTTTCTATGATTTCTCCTATCAAGCCATATAACATTATATACATAAAGAATCCAATTCTAATGTATAAATCTTGGATACAGTTCTTGTTATGCATTTGATTTTCTCTTGGGATGATGTTCTTGCAAATTTTTAAAGATGCTTTTAGCAGTTGATTTATTCACCTTATTAATCAGATGTTAAAATGACATATACATGCCTGTGTGCAATCTTAGTTATGAGTTGGTTAAGTTGAAGATACCAGAATTAATCATACAAAAGTAACAACTGATTTGGAATTATTTCGTTGTTCCTTCTGGAAGGTTCTCATCTTAGGGTTGCTGCCTTGTTGCTGTTGCCTGCCATTCAGTTGGTTGTCGGAATTAGCCGTCCTTCATGGGTTTCTCTACCCTTTTTTATTGGGAGCTGCATTGGTCTTGTAGATTGGTCTCTGACAAGCAATTTTCTAGGACTTTTCAGGTGATTTCCTTGCAATCCATCATTTGTTACTCGATGATATTGTTGCCTCTCTCTCTGTCTCTGTCTCCGTCTCTCTCATACACACACTCTCTCTTACTGTCCATATATCTATCTATGTATCCATGTACACATCTGCTGTAGTTAGTTTTGCTTCTGTTGCTCATGGTTGCACCTATGGGTTTGAAGGTGGTGGAAGCCTTTTCACTTGTATGCAGGCTTCAACATTGTCTTGCTTTATGTGTATCAGCTCCCTGTGGAGTTTCCGGATATGTTACAATGGGTAGCTAAGTTCATTGGTCTGTTCAAAATAACTTTACATTCTGACTGGACTGAAGTTTGTTCGAGCTGCTCTCTTTTACTTTTCTACACCATGGTACGTACTCTCTTTTACTTTCTACATCATGATATGTATGCGAGCAACCTTCTCACTTACCTTCTCATTTCAACCTTCTCACTTCTTCTCATGCCACGGTCTCCCACTATTTTTCTTCCTTTGTTAGTATTATTAAGATTTTAGTTTGTCAACCATAAAGTAATTAAATTTTTAGTTTGTCAACCAAAAAGTAATTAAAATTTTAGTTTTGTGCTAGTGGAATACACGTGGCATGAGTAGAAGTGAGAAGGTTGCTAGCACTCCCCTTTGTTTTATGTCTTCTACAAGTTCAACACAGTTTATGTGGTAGGATACTTGAAAACCAGTGATTTCAGCTTATCTACAGTGTAGGTTCTGCAGGTTTATAATGAAATAATTTGTGTTTGAAAGTGTAAACTATAGTTCAAAGTTGTCATACGGCTAAAATGTGTGATAGGTGCACCAATCCCATATTACTTATCAAACGTATATGTCATCCATTGTACTTTATAACCCAAGTGCTTCAGTGCGTACTTGTGGTTTCTCTTTACATTCTCTTCCTTCTAATGCAGCTATCCTGTGTTAAATGTGATCTAGAGGAAATGGATTTTATTTTATCCATGAAAGAAAACAACTTGATGGAGCAACTTCTTCCCTCGAAGCATTCATTTTTTATTCGTGAATCTAGGTAATATTCTTGGATGTTGTAACATCTTTTCCACTGGTTTACAGTATGCTGTCTCCTTTAATCATTGCCTTCAATGCGTATAAGTTTACTATTTGATTTTGTTCTAAGTTCTATCACAGAGGGAGGAAGACCTCTGTCATCCTAGTCTAAGTCCATATCTTTGATCTTGCTGAATCAAAGTTTCGAATAGAACATGATATGTAGCAGGATAAGTACGTGTAAAAGTAAAACCATTTGTTCGATATAAGATTAGAACATGATAATGTTGGGATCATTTAACAACATATAGAAAGTTTGGAGCCAATCGTACTAAAGCTGCAACCCCATATCAGAGGCTAGAAATTTTTAAAGAACATGGTGGATGAAATTAGAGTAATCCAACCCAACAAACTCTTAGAGTTCAGTTTCTTAGAATCTTCCCCTTGTAAGTAAAAGAAAAAGAGCCTGTAGTTTTCTGGTAGCACATTAAAAAATGTCAAGATAAAAGCTTTAGTAGACTGCAGGGGGACTCTTCATCAAGCCTACCAACTGCTTTCAATTTTTTCTTGTGAAAAAGAACAAAGATTGGGATTGTCAGAGAGAGTGTGATGATAACCCATCAGTCACATAGTGGATTAGTATCTAGATATAGCTTTAGTTGATCATTGAGGCCAACTTTCACAGACACTCTATGTATATGCCAGCATAAAATGCTTTGCATCCAAACAAACAATATCTTCTTATCTGTTCTGATGTTTTGTATTACCTTCAATTATTGCATAACTACAGTTTGTTTGGTGTATCCAGTGTAACTGGCTACTTCTCTCCGTTGGAGCCTGTATCATTATCAGTGTATATGCGTGCAGCTTAAGTAATTGTTTATTGTATTCAGATCTGGTGTAAGGCATACCAATGTTTTATTGAAGGGAGCGGTTTTCCGGACCTTTAGTATCAACTTCTTCACATATGGTTTCCCGGTATGTATTCCTCTACTTTCTTCTTCTTGACTGAACAACATTATGATGTTTATTGAGGCTGAATTGACCCATTCATGCCATCTTTTTGAAGGAGAAGATGAGGTAGTTGTGAATTTCAGTGCTTGAATTTAATGCATGGGGCATTAGTTATCTATTTAGTTCAAACCATCGTGTAGGAATCTTACTTGCCATACCGAAGTGTTCTTTTAGTTTTCATGTTTTTCCAATCCAGTGAGAAAAAATTTCTTGTTGCTATTTTTTGGTTTCCAAAAACAAACTCATTGTAATAATATGGATATGCTCCTTTTTCTCTTAAAAATTTTGGACTTGGAAACTTTAGATAAAGTATTTGTTGCATTAATTAAGATTTACTGGAAATTTAAAAAGTTTAGGTAGATAAAGTGGTCAGGTTGGAAATTAGGTGGCTAACACTGGTGACTGGACAGAAGTAGCACAAAAATATTAAAGCACATTGACTTAATAGGAGATATTGTGTAACCTCATACGAATAGGACAAAGGCAAGTACGATGATGAACTGATGATGATACAAATAAAGTATTGGCGTCTTTTTCATGCACGCAAATCTAGAAACTGAAAAATAAAACTGAGTTTAGAGGAAATTTGAACCAATTGGTATTTTGTAGTTTTGCAATTATTTCATATATCTTTTGTCAATGTTATTGAATGCTTGAGTTCTTTAGTTTGAGTTGGTGGGTGACTTGTTTAGGGTTTGTATAATAACGTTTTGAAGATCCATGTAAAGTGAGTGGAGGAACACTGGGTTGTGACATTTTTGACTTATGAGCTTCCAGTTTTTCGTTTACTTGCATCTGGCTGAAATTGTTGTTCCAAGATCTATATTCTTTTCAGTTTAGTTATATTAATTGGTATTTGTGGTGAATTTGGCAGGTTTCCTTGTTTGCTCTTTCTTTTTGGAGTTTTCATTTTGCAAGTATTTGCGCATTTGGGCTACTTGCATATGTTGGCTACATCATATATGTCTTCCCTTCCTTATTCCGTTTGCATCGACTGAATGGGCTGCTTCTTGTCTTCATTCTCCTGTGGGCTGCTAGCACATATATTTTCAATGTAGCATTCGCATTCTTGAATCGGAAAATCGGGAAGGTAGTACTCTCTTTCCAGTGATGTTTCATATCTGCATTTAACAGAAAATGGTTGGAAGTTGACTGTTTTGGTTACATGTTCAGAACATGGACATATGGGAGATGATTGGGTTGTGGCATTATCCCATACCTGGATTCTTTCTGCTTGCACAATTTTGTCTTGGTATATTGGTTGCCTTGGGTAATCTTGTGAACAAATCGGTTTTCCTTTGGTTGTCTGATGAGGATGGACAATCTTCAAATGACAAGAGTACCGCAGAAGGTATTGAGATACACAATATCAAACCAATTGATTGAATAACTGGTAACTCTCGTTGTTTCCTTTTCGTGGTGGTGGGGGGTTCAGTTATATGTTTGCCTAGTCTTTTTCTCCACGCTTGTGCAGATTTGTACCATTGATTTTAATTTGCGTATATACTTAGGCCATTTCTGATTCTATCTTCCTTCATCGATGTAATACTGTTATATCCTTTATCATAGGTGAGGGAGAGACCAAAGTATTGATAGTGGCCACAATTGCTTGGGGACTGCGCAAAAGCTCTCGAGCTATCATGCTGGCACTGATATTGCTCATTGCCATGAAACCTGGTTTCATCCATGCTGTATATGGTATGTGTCTAAAATTTAACTCATGAAATTGACAAACTTAGCAAGCTGCCCCTTGTTCATTCTTATATTTTTTTATCTTGTAATGATGAAATTAATGCTTAATTTACACCGTAGCACAATTTTCTAATTAGTTTTATTTTTGACCTGTGATTCAGTGATATTCTTTTTGATATATCTTTTGAGCCACAACATTAACAGAAAGATGCGGAAGTCTTTGATTCTCCTATGTGAGGTTCACTTTGCGCTATTGTATATCATTCAGATTAATCCGATCTCTGATACTTTGGAGCAAAAAGGCTCTTTGAGTGCAGAAATCTTATCACAATTAGGTATGCAACTGTCAGAAACCGCTGTCAAAGGAAAAATTAAATGTCTAGTGATTTATCTTTTCTGTAAATGGTGCAGGTCTTCTTCAACATGAAAGCTCGTGGGACTTTTTGCAAATAGCTTTGCTCGCTTGCTTCTGTGCAATTCATAACCATGGCTTTGAAATGCTATTTTCGTTCTCAGCAATTGTGCAGCATACACCTAGCCGTCCATTTGGATTTAGCATTTTGAAAGCTGGTCTGAATAAATCAGTTTTGTTGTCAGTGTATGCGTCCTCAGCCATTCAGTACAGACATGATAATCCTTCTTATGGTATATTCATCCTTGCTATATTTATTTATTATTTTCGTGAATTGGGCCAATCTGGTCTCTGATGATTGCAGAATTTGAAATTTGGTCTGAACCTTCTCAATTTGTCCCGAGTGATAATCTAGTGAATGCCTAGTTACCTAGTTATTTGATAATATACTTTGGAATGCTACAAAGGCATGTGGTGAAGTATGCAATGAATATTTGATGAATTGGAAACAGATCCAATAAAACTAATCGAAACTAGATATTGTAGGTTTCCTTCTCCAAATTATATGTTTTTGGTTTTATGAATCAAGGTGTCTACAATCAACCTTGTATTTTAGGACCATATATGCTTGATGTTGACCCAATGCAGACCTTTTTCTGCTACCGCTGGTACTCTCCTTTAATTACTGTTGACATTTATATTTTCTGATGTGTTCTCTCTTTCCAGAGAGAAGAATCGCATTATTCCTCAGTGCAATTGGGCAGAAGTTTTTATCTGTGTACAGATCATGTGGAACCTACATTGCCTTTCTAACGATTCTCCTTACTGTATACTTGGTGAGACCCAATTATGTATCATTTGGATACATATTCCTTCTCCTTGTTTGGATCATTGGAAGACAACTTGTGGAGAGAACAAAAAAACGCCTTTGGTTCCCATTGAAAGCATATGCAATTGTGGTGTTTATCTTTATCTATAGCTTGAGCAGTTTCCCGAGCATTGAGATTTGGTTGTCTAAGTTCATAGACCTTTATTTTTATCTAGGCTATAACTCAGAAGCTTCATATTTGAAAAATATTTGGGAATCCCTTGCAGTGTTGATTGTGATGCAACTTTATAGCTACGAGAGAAGACAGAGCAGTTATAACAGGTCAGATGATGTCCATGTGTTAGAATTTGGAGTGCTTGGGTTTGTAAGGCGGTTTGTCATTTGGCACAGCAACAAGATCTTGTTTATTGCAGTATTCTATGCATCTTTATCTCCAATAAGTGCCTTTGGCTTCTTTTATCTACTTGGCCTTGTCCTGTGTTCAACTTTACCTAAAGCTTCACATTTCCCATCTAAATCATTCTTGGTTTACACAGGACTCCTAGTAACGTCTGAGTACCTTTTTCAGATGTGGGGTAGACAGGCTGCAATGTTTCCTGGACAAAAGCACTCTTATATTTCCCTTTTTTTGGGTTTCCGTGTATTTAAACCGGGCTTTTGTAGTCTAGAATCTGGCTTGAGAGGAAAAGTTCTGGTGATTGCTGCATGCACTCTTCAATATAATGTTTTTCGCTGGTTGGAAAAGATGCCAAGTACTATCCTAAACAATGGAAAGTGGGAAGAGCCTTGTCCATTGTTTGTCTCAACAGAAGATGCCAATATCAATGGTTCCATCCCAAGGGAGGATAACAAGCCATCGACAGATTCTGAAGCCATTTCAGTGAAACGAGAAGGGGTTAGGAGCCAATCATGGCCCTTTTTTCCCCCTGGTTCATCGCAATCACCTAACCATGTGTCCCCTAGAGCAGGAGGTTCTGAGGGTAGCAGTAATAAATATTCATTTGGGTACATTTGGGGCAGCACCAAAGAGAGTCATAAGTGGAACAAGAAGCGGATTCTTGCCTTGAGAAAGGAGAGATTTGACACACAGAAGCTTATCGCAAAAATCTATTTGAAATTCTGGATGGAGAATATGTTTAACCTCTTTGGTCTTGAGATAAACATGATTGCATTGCTTCTTGCAAGCTTTGCTTTATTGAATGCCATATCTATGGTATACATTGCGTTACTTGCTACTTGCATTATTATGAATCGGCAGAGTATACGTAAACTATGGCCCGTATTAGTTTTCCTGTTTGCATCCATTCTCATCCTTGAGTATTTTGCCATCTGGAGGTGTGTGTGGACTCGAAATCAACCTGATGAGACGAATACACAGTGCCATGATTGCTGGCAAAGCTCAACCATGTATTTCAGTTACTGCAAGTACTGCTGGTTAGGTATTACTCTCTTAGCCATCTGATGCATACACACACAGGTGTGCACGTGTACACACAGAAACATACACGTGCATACTAAATTTCTTTAGTTTCTTTGCTGAATTGGAGAGTGTTGCAGAAAATTGATATGGATTATTGGCCCATTGTTAGACAAGTTTTAAGACGAATTAGTTTTTCTTTCTCTGACCTTATATCTTGTTTTCTTTTATGTTTCAGTTGTTATGTAGATCAATTTATTCCTTAAACTATAACAATGTGTACCACTTATGCTAGGACTTATTGTCGATGATCCGCGTATGCTTATCAGCTATTTTGCTGTCTTCATGCTTGCTTGTTTCAAACTTCGTGCTGATCAATTGTCCGGATTCTCGGTGTCATCTACTTACCGACAAATGGTATCTCAAAGTAAAAATTTGTTTGTGTGGAGAGACCTCTCTTTTGAAACCAAAAGCATGTGGACCTTCTTTGACTACCTGAGGCTTTACTGCTATTGTCATCTATTGGATCTTGTGCTAGCATTGGTTTTGATTACTGGAACAATTGAGTATGACATTCTGCACCTTGGTTATCTTGCTTTTGCGCTGGTTTTCTTTCGGGTGAGACTTAAAATCTTAAAGAAGAGGAATAAGATATTCAAGTTCTTGCGCATATACAATTTTGCTCTTATTGTTCTTTCTCTTGCATATCAATCTCCTTTTGTGGGGGAGTCTTGTGCTGGAAAGTGTGAGACAGTAGATTACGTATTTGAGATGATTGGATTTTATAAGTATGACTATGGATTTCGGATTACTGCAAGATCGGCTCTTGTTGAGATTATCATTTTTATGCTGGTATCACTTCAGTCCTATATGTTCTCCTCCCCAGAGTTTGATTATGTTTCTCGGTATCTTGAAGCCGAGCAAATTGGTGCCATTGTGCGTGAGCAAGAAAAGAAAGCTGCATGGAAAACTGCACAGTTAAAACATATTCGTGAATCTGAGGAGAAGAAACACCAGCGTAACCTGCAAGTGGAGAAAATGAAGTCAGAGATGCTCAACCTGCAAACCCAACTCCACAGCACGAACTCGGTTACTAATTGCGGTGACTCTCCTTCTGTCAGTGAAGGCCTGAGAAGGAGGAGGAATACTTCTCTTAACTCGAACAACGATTGGGGGACCTCTGATAAAGAAGGATTACAACTGAAAAAGGAGCAGATACTTAGAGTGGATTCATTATATCCTAGTGAATTGCATGAATCTCCTGCACCAGTGAATATGGAAAATCCAACAGCGATGGAGTGTGCAAGAGATTCAATAGAATCTCTTAACTGTGAGATCACTGAAGTTGAAGATGATGTTGCTGATGGCATATTTTTCACTTCTTCAGAAAAGGACAAAGTTAAAGGGAAAGCAAAGGAAAGCCCACTAATATCTCTGCTAGGTGATGGTGTTTCCCAGGTACAGTCGATTGGAAATCAGGCAGTTAACAACCTTGTAAGCTTTTTCAACATTGATCATGAGTTTGATGTCAATGAGCACTCTTCTGTTGAGGATGGGGTGTATGATGAGATGGAGAGCCAGAAAGTTAAAGTGTCCTTTGACCGTTCATCTTCCCTGCAGTCTGACACGAGTTCTGATGCAACAAGTCTGCAGTTAGGAAGGATCCTCCGTCACATATGGTCCCAAATGCGATCCAACAATGATATTGTGTGTTATTGTTGTTTTATCCTTGTCTTTTTGTGGAACTTCAGTTTGCTTTCTATGGTGTATCTGGCAGCTTTATTCTTGTACGCACTATGTGTAAATTCCGGTCCAAGTTACATCTTCTGGGTTGTTATGCTGATTTACACAGAAGTCTATATTTTGCTTCAGTATCTGTACCAGATTATGATCCAGCACTGGGCTTTTAGTGTTGCTTCAGACTTGCTTCGTGAGTGGGGATTTCCTGAACATAAAATCACATCTTCTTTTGTGGTCAGTTCATTACCTCTCTTTCTTGTCTACTTATTTACCCTCTTACAGAGCTCTATAACCGCAAAAGATGGTGAGTGGATGTCGTCTACAGACTTCGACTTCTATAGGAGGAGTGCTTTGCATGGAAAAGAGATTCCTGTCAGTTATAGCTGGAGTCAGAAAACAAAGAAGTTACTGCAAATAATGGAAAATGCAGTAAAATCGGTAGTCAGAAGCTTCTTCAGGTACTGGAATTCACTGACACAGGGAGCAGATTCCCCTCCTTACTTTGTTCAGGTGTCTATGGATGTGCGCTCATGGCCAGAGGACGGGATTCAGCCAGAAAAGATCGAGTCTGGAGTAAATCAATTGCTTAAAATCATTCATGATGAAAGGTGCAAGGAGAAAAACCCTAATCTCTGCCCTTTCGCTAGCAGGGTGCATGTCCAAAGCATAGAAAGGAGTCAAGAAAATGAAAATGTAGCCTTGGCTGTTTTTGAGGTGGTATATGCCTCTCCCATGACAGAGTGTGGTGATTCGATAGAATGGTACAAGTCACTTACTCCAGCAGCTGATGTCGCGAAGGAAATTCTTAAAGCACAAGATGCTGGGTTTGTTGAAGAAATAGGATTCCCATACCCCATACTCTCTGTAATTGGAGGAGGCAAGAGGGACATTGATCTGTATGCATATGTATTTGGTGCCGATCTGACTTTTTTCTTTTTAGTCGCCATATTCTACCAATCCGTCATAAAAAATAACAGTGAATTTCTTGACGTGTATCAGCTTGAAGATCAGTTTCCGAAAGAGTTTGTATTCATCCTAATGGTTAGTTATTTTTCATCATTTTCTGTCATGCTTTAAGTAGTGAAAAATCAAGTACTTTAAGATCTATTGCAAAAAGCATGGAGTTACAAGTTTGAAGTTAAATAACTCATCTTTTGTTCTTGGCTCACTATACCGAAACTATGGTAGAGGAATTCGTTACACTGTTTCTTTTTCGGTCCATGAATTTATTTCATTTTATGGTTAATAAGACTGAAATGTATAATATTATCTAAATTGCTAAAAGGTTAAATGATTTTTCATGCAGATTATCTTTTTCTTGATTGTGCTTGACCGTATAATCTATCTCTGTTCATTTGCCACCGGAAAAGTGATTTTCTACCTTTTCAATCTCATCCTCTTCACGTATTCAGTAACAGAGTATGCTTGGAACATGGAACCTTCCCACCAACATGCTGGAGGATTAGCACTCCGTGCTATATTTCTTGCGAAAGCAGTTTCTTTAGCACTGCAGGCTATACAACTCCGACATGGAATTCCTCATAAAAACACTTTGTACCGGCAGTTTTTGACTAGTGAGATTTCAAGAATTAATTATTTCGGATATCGACTATATCGTGCTCTGCCTTTCCTTTATGAATTGAGATGTGCACTTGATTGGTCATGCACAACCACATCTTTGACCATGTATGATTGGCTGAAAGTAAGTTTCTTAATCTATCTGCAACATTTCATCATACTTAATCGTGCATAAAACTTCAACTGTTGAGAACTATGCACTGAATTATCAGTGGAGTACCATCAGTTATCATTACTGTGTTCTTGTAACTAAAAATGGCTTTCTGTTTAGCTGGAGGACATACATGCAAGCTTGTACCTTGTCAAATGTGACGCAGTCTTGAACAGAGCAACGCACAAACAAGGAGAAAAGCAAACGAAAATGACCAAATGTTGCAACGGGATATGTCTGTTTTTCATATTGATTTGTGTTATTTGGGCTCCAATGCTGGTAAGTAACGTACGCCACTCAAATACTGATTACCAAATGATATTTTTATCATAATCATAAGTTAATAAAGTAATTGGTTTTGCTGAGTCTTAGGCGATCAGGCACACACAAACAAGTAGACAAGCCCACATGTGCTTTAATTTTAAGTTTACCATCGAGTAGAAGAAACAGTTGGTTGCTTTTCTGAATCATGCATCAAAAACTCCTTTGCTCCTCGCAGATGTACAGCAGTGGTAACCCGACAAACATTGAAAATCCCATCAAAGATGCCATTGTTCAGGTTGACATTAAGACAGCGAGTGGAAGACTGACCCTGTATCAAACCACCCTCTGTGAAAAGCTCCAATGGGACAAACTCAGCTCTGATGTTAATCTCGATCCTGAAGGTTACCTGGATACCTATAATAAGAAAGATGTCCAGTTGATATGTTGCGAATCTGATGCTAGTACTTTGTGGCTTATCCCCGATGTAGTCCAAACCAGATTCATTCGGTCCCTTTGGGATCCCAACATGGATATATCTTTCACTTGGGTACTTTCCAGGGACAGACCCAAAGGCAAGGAAACTGTGAAATATGAAAGAAGTTTGGAGTCTCAGGATCTTCCGAAACAATCAGATGTCCAAAAAGTTCTCAACGGCTCCATTAACAGCTTTAGGATGTACAACATTTATCCAAGATACTTCCGTGTCACTGGTTCTGGTGATGTCAGACCATTGGAACTAGAGGTACCCTTTCTCGCGAGTGCATGTCTTACTAATTTGAGTACTTCATATCTGCTTCTTGCTGTTGTGTTTCTGCAGTAATCTTTATAGCAGTTCTTTGTTAAAACTACTGAATTATGATTAATTTACAGGATAATTTCATTAGCGCGGACCTTGTTCTGAATCGTGCAAATTATGAGTGGTGGTCCTTCCGCGACATCAATTCATCAGATGTCAATGGATGTGGAGGTTTGACAGGACCGATGGCCATCATCGTATCTGAGGAAACACCGCCACGTAAGTTTACCAAAATGTCATTTCATATGTTCTTTTTCTGGCATACTAACTCATTTTCGGCTAAAATTGCTTTTATTCCTCATTTTCGGGTGTCCAATTCAGAGGGTATTCTTGGTGACACCCTTAGCAAGTTCAGCATTTGGGGTCTCTACATAACATTTGTTCTTGCCGTCGGCCGCTTCATCAGACTTCAATGTTCCGACTTACGAATGAGAATCCCCTACGAGAACCTTCCTTCCTGTGATAGGTAAACACAACTTCATAAAAAGTGGTCCTTTTATCAGAAGCGTTTTTGTTAGAATCACGTTGATATCTTTAATAAGCCAGAATCACTTTTACAAGTGCTTTTGCTTATCTAAAAACACTTCCGAACAGGCCCTTACATGGTCGGTTTGTTTGACATGGGTTCTGTATGTTTTTTCTTGGTGTATAGGTTGATAGCCATTTGTGAGGATATATATGCTGCAAGAGCAGAGGGTGAGCTTGGAGTTGAAGAGGTCTTATACTGGACACTGGTGAAGATTTACCGGTCACCACACATGCTGCTCGAATACACGAAACCGGATTAGTTATCCTCTCGGTTTAACTTGCTGACATTAGGCTTCACTAACACCCTTTATGGTTGGAGGAATGCAACACAAATTCTTTTTCCGGCCATCGGAAACGCCGGCATTCATGCTTGTTCTTCATTTTTAGCACAGGATTTGCCTAATCGCAGAGGGATTAGTGGTTTACATGTACACAATGTATTATTTCAAGAGTGATTTTGATCTGTCATGTAGTCTTTGTATATATAGTTCAATACAAGTTTGATAAAAATTAAAAAAAAAAACCATAGAACTGTATTTCAAGAATAAGATTTTTGGTTAATTACACTAACATCTCCCCCCGCCTAGTTGAGGTTTGTCGTGTTTTCATAAAACCGTTTTAGGTTTATAAAATCACACAAACACCTCCCGAGGTTTTAATTCAAAAATAATAGTTAGCTGGGGATGAGATGTTAAGATAACATTTGAGCATTATACTAATAATTGATCACAGTATTAAATCAAGGGTGGTGTAATCCATACACTCATTTTTACCTCTCAAACACTCCTCTCAAGCCGTTTGATCGAATGAATTGAAAAATATCAATGAACAAAAATAAATAAGGATGTGTGAAAAATAAAAATGATGTGTGAATAGGGCTACCCTAAATCAATTGTATAGAATGGACCATTTGCTATTGGTACAGAGTGATTGAGCTTCGCTTCGGATCTGTGTCTGGAGCTTGCAGATTGAAAGATTCAAACCACTCAATTTCAATCATACGGTTCTCATTAACTCATCTTACTATGACACTAACTCACTTCACAAAAACTTAAAAACTTAAACGGTCTGAATCTATTTCTCTCTTAAACGGTTTGGATCACTCAATCTATAAACTCCGGACATAAATATCCGAAATGTATGTCATATATTATTCAAAACAAAACATCTTCTTTTATTTTTTTTTTATTTCTCTCCATTGAAATTACATGGAGAAAAGACGTACAACATATATATATTTTTTAAATAAAATTACGAAAAAAGTCTAGTGAGCAAGTATATTGGCACGTGCACAATAATACATTGGGTATGCCTGGGTGCGGTTCGCATACGTTCAAGCACACAATATTTGTTTAACGAAAAGTTTACACTACTATTCATTTTAATGAAAAACTACATTTTTACACTAAAAAGTCAATCTTGGTACTATTCACTTTACCCTTTATTTTGTCCTTACCATTAAAACTCAAAATTTTCAAGTCATTTTCATTAGTTTTCCTTAAAAATAAACATTGATTGGCTAATTCTTGATTAACTCATAAATTAAGTCTAAAACGTTATACACATAACAATTTACACAAAATGAAAAAGATCTACGTACATGTCAAATTCTGATTTTGTATAGAAGAGGAATGTGAATCAAATCGCTAAGAGAACCGGGCCAAGTATACTTTTCTATTAAAACTTATCCTTCCTTTTATTAGAAGCGATTTTACTAGAAGCATTTTGAAATCTTTAATAACCTAGAATCACTTTTACAAGCGCTTTTAACCATTATAAAAGCACTTTCGAACAGCCCTCACATGGCGGGTTTGTCCGCCATGGGTTTTGTATGATACTTTTTGGTGCATAGGACCATAGGTTGATAACCATTTGTGATACATATGCTGCAGGAGCAGAGGGTGAGCTCCGAGTTGAAGAGGTCCTGTACTACACTGGTGAAGATTTACAGGTCACCACACATGCTTCTCGAATACACGAAAACCGGCCATGGTAAACGCCGGCAGTCCGGCCGTGGAAAACGCCGGCAGTCGTGCTTGTTCTTCACTTTTAGCACAGGTTCGCCTAATCGCAGAGGGCATAGTGGACAGTATTTCCAGAACAAGATTTTCCAGTAAACTTTTGTTCTCCTTGTAACACAAAGACTATATATCACTTGAATCTCTTGAAACGAGAAGGAATACACGAAAAATCTAAAAGCCGAATAGGGGCATTTCGACTAATTTTCCTACATAAAACAGTACCAAAGTAACAAAACACGATGGAAACCCAAGAAATACAACTCCGCGAGTATCATTTTCGGATCCTTTTCAGAAATAGACCGAAGACATTTATCCGAATAACCTAGCAGCTGAAGTACAACAGAATTCCAGCATGAGCGGGGCTGGAGTGTATCAAAATTTCAACGCGCTATCAGGACGGACAAGAGACATCATTTCTGCACAAAGCAAAACCTCCCAACAAAATTTTCTCCGGTGATCTTTCAACATGAGCTACTCAACATCTTCTTCACCAGCGATATCAGCACTTTGATCCTCATTCTTTTTCGTTTTAATTTTTTTGCGGCTGCTATCAGAACCCTTTTTACCAAAAATCTCAGGAACGGTGTCTTCCATTACCTTTGGGGCTGCAAAGTCGAAATCTGAAGCGGATATGCCTTCAAACATGGGGTTTTCTTTTAAAAACGCTGCCACCTGATTTTGTGATCTCAATCTTTTCCCCGTGGGTGTAATATAATACGCATCCAGTTTGGAATAATCTTTTCTAACCACCAAGTGTCTCTTGAAACCTTCTGGGGTCTTCGGAAGGTCAGGCTTATCAATGACCCAGGTCCTAGTAGCGTTGTACTCAATATCGGCAACATCGTCACAAGTCACACCAGATTTCTTGTTGCAATAAAAGGGTTGCGTACTGATTTTGCTCCTGATTTCCTCAAACTCTTCTTCTGAATGAATCACTCTCCATTTCTTGCATTCTGCACATTGTGCAGCATATACATCAATCGAACTTGTCGCTATATTTGGTTTCTGTCAAGAGAATCCAAATGGATTTAGCACATTCAAAGATTTAGTCCTCCAAATCACTACCGAATGCAAAACCCAACAATAGCATTTCATCAAACTACTCATTGAAATGAAATTCAAAATCCTAAAAGAAGCATATGTACCAAATAGCATACAATTATAAGAACACAATAGAAAGTGTGCAATGTATCCCAACCCCAGTTCAATGTTATGCCAGAGCTCATTTGAAAATGCTTTTAAAATAGCTGAAAGCGCTTTTGGTAAAAATGTTTTTGGAACCAATCCTCAGTAAAAATGAAAGTAATCCCGGAAAAGCACTTAAAAGTGCTTCCTGAAAGAAGCACATAATTGATACTTCTTGCAGAAAGCACTTGGTACTTTTGTAACCCAATAACATTTCTCTAAAAGCGCTTTCAGTCAATTTAAAATGACTTCCAAACGAGCCCTAAGGCTTCTCGATATGAGCATTCATCTATAATTCATGTCATCGTGCAATAATCGTAGTTACTCCTACACCAACCCCACTTTCATGCTACGCTAATTGCTAAAGGCTCCCTGGCATGAGTGTAGATATAATCCATCTTATTGTGCAATAATCACAGTTACTCCAAACTGAACTTCTTAAGAATCTCGCCGACTCTCTGAGCTAAACACTTTCAACAACATTTATTCAGCAAAAACAACAACAGATTGCTCATCACTTACCAGTAAATTGAAGAAGCACATTTAACACATAAATTACGCGCATGCTTCAAAAAAGTTTCAAAATTTATTTTAAGATCTAAGCTTATATGATAATCCATCCCCCTTAACAAAAGTTCCATAATTCTATCTTTTGCTAAATTTTAACATTTTACTGACATTAAAAAATTAATGTGAATTGGGTCAATTAGCACTAAATCCTCAGTTAATTATTCTTCAAAAACTCAGAAACCCAATTCCGATGAGCAATTCCCAATGACATGCAGAGCCTTTTCGAGCTCGATTTCGAGAGATTTTCCATCTGGGTTCCGATGAAAAGAAAATTCAAGCACAAACTAATCTGGAAATGCAATCACATTGAGCTGGAATCAGTTTAAATTTATGTTCTTTCAGCTCCCAAATTACTAATATAAATGAAAAAACAAAAGACCTTTTATTTTCTTCTCAGTTTCTTTCATTTTCCCGCGTTTTCTCGGCAACCAAACAGATCACGATTTTAAAATTTCACCGGCAGCGAACGAAAATCAGATGAGATATTGACGAGGGTGAAAATATTGGATCGAGGATTCTATTCATACCTTGGACGACGACGTTTTAGTCGTTTCTCGGCCGTCCATTTCGTGCTTCGCCGGCCGCTGAAAAATTCTCCCCTTTTCCGAATCTTGCCGAACAGCCGGAGGAGGAGGATGACACCATATGTGCTCAATTCGGTTCCTCCGTTTATATTTGGACCAGAATGACGGTTTTACCCTTTAAATGTCTACCTCTTGTATTAAAAATTAAAAATAATAATAATTGAATGAATTATGACATAAGAAACGTTGCCCGTGCTACGTAGTACGGTTTCGTGATATTTTTCATTTGTAAGTGAAAGGTATTAGGTTTGATTCTCACTAAATGCGAATTTAAATCACATTGTTATTAGTTAATTACAAGGTTTAATCCGCTTTCCCATCCTCTTAGTTTAAATAATATCATTTATTAAAAAACAAATGTTAACTTGTATCAAACAGTGTGTCAATTTGATTTTTAGAGGATAACAATCTTTTTTTTTTTTGAATCCGGTACGCATGAGTATAAATTAAACATTCTATTCACTAGCATATTAGACTACATGCAATAATTCATTTCTTTTGTAAATGCACCCACATCAAAATTGCAAGAAATTAATAGAGATTATTAATAGAGATTTGCTTCATTTGGACTTAATAGAGATTATTTTCCAAAATCATAATTGCAAGAAATTATTATTTTTAAATCAAATTAAAAAAAAAATCAATTATTTTTTTAATCTCGACAATTAAAACAATACACAAAATAAGTCAAAAAGTAAAAACCAGCAATTACTATCCTTAAATGATCATTATCCAAAAGTGTATAATGGGGATTCCCTTTAATTATTCGGGTAATGCCATGTACATCAAATTTGCGAACTAAATAACATGTCACTAATTTGAAATAAACACATTATTCAACACTTAAGTAATAATCTAATCATAAACAATCACATCATTTAATTTGCGAAATATAATTTAAAATTTAACCTCCATAGCATTTAATTTTTCCAAATTTGTATCTTGATATACATGGATGCGAAAAATTAGCAAAAATGTTAACTCTCCAAATTTGTGTTTTTGTTTATGCTTACTCTAAATTAAGTTCATTTGGTCCCTCGAAACCTAACATTTACCAAAAATGTTAACTTTCGAAATTTGTGTGTTTTGCTTATGCTTACTGTAAATTAAGTTCATTTGGTCCCTCAAAATCTAAAATTTTGAAGATTGGTGCCCATGAATACTCCATATATCATCATTGTCGCCACCACAATCACAAACATTACTCACTACCACAATGAACACATATCCACACTTAAATGGGTCTCGTTTAACTAAATGGATCTTTTATGTACAATAGAAATTCTCGACTTTGAATTTAGCATTTCGTTTTATTATATTAGGATGAATAAAAGAACTGTAAACTAATCATGATTTGATTATCCAAAATTTAGTGTTGGCTTTCATATTTGTTTCAAAATGTTTTATGAATCCATGTTACTTATGAAGCAACCAAAACTCATTGCCTATACTTAATTATAAAATGTTACTAGTGCATGTACCTAATTATAAAATTGACATTGAATGTGGTTTTCCCATTCAACAAGTTAGTGAAAGTCCAAGTCATCCATTAACATATTTGTTTATATTAATACAATTTAATTCGTAACGTCATGAATAAAAAAGTTACAAATAAAAAAGAGAAGAAACCAATACGATCTCAACTACCCCTTAATTAATATATTTATGAATTTCATATATTAAATTACAAGTTGTAATAATTGTAGAGGAAATCAATAATTTACATATTAAAATACATGAATTGATTGATTAAAATAACGCATGAAGCGAACTATTATGAAGGGAAATGATTGAGTTGAATTAATTGACATATGTAAGTTGGTATTTGACAATCAAAAGAAAATTAACGCACAAAAACGAATGTGCAAAATAAAAAAAAAAATGTGTGTGTAAAAATCGCTACCCTAATTAACATAGGGTCTGTATTTGTATTTTATAACTTATTCCATATAAAAAGCAAAAATTGGGCCTAAAGATGCCATGTGCAAAAGCAAAGGATCAAATTTTATTTGGTTATGTGACTCCTACATACTCCATGCCAAACCAACTCCGTTTGACCAAAAAAAGTAAAAAACCCCAAAACCCCAAACGCTTGTTCACAACAGAAGCTCATTCTCTCTCTCACTCTCTCTCTCTCTCTCTCCTCGCCACTCGCCCCCAACTTTCTCCTCGTCTTTATCGTTACGCTGCTGCTTTTTTCAGGCGACCTAAAAACCGCAGCGCTCGCCCGGTACGCCTCTTCGATTTTGGGTATAAAGTTCCAATTTTTTTTTCATATGGGTTCTTACTTTTGCTGTGTACGTTAGAGATTTTGCACCCACCGGGATCAAATTTTGGTGGGTTTTGTGAATTGGGCATCGAGTTTCTGATGCTTTTGGAGAAATGGGTTGTCGGTGATGTTTTGGTATTTCAGTAGTTGGACTTGTGTGGCTGCATGCGTTGTTTGATTTCTGCTGGGTTGTGCGGTTAATCTGTTTGTTCTCCAACTTTCGTACGATTTAAGTGCTTTTAGGTGAAGTGCTTCCTGTACCTATTTGTTCTGTCTTAGTAGCTGAGAGGTATGAAATTTGATAGTATTTCGTGTTAATTTTTAATTGAACTTGAAGAAGGAGGAATGCATATCTTGCTTGTGATTATTTATTTGATAAATCGAAGAATTTAAATTGTAGGGATTAATTGTGAAATTTTTTAGAATATGATTGCACATTTCTCTTTTGACAAATTATTTATTATTGTTTTTGGTCAAGATTCTCAGTTTTTGTTTATTTACTTGTTTTGTTGGTTGGGTCGTGTAGGGTTAATTGATTTAGAAGGGACCGGTGAAAATACTGAGGAGTTAGTTCTTGTTGTTCGTAGTAAGAAAAAAATGGTCAACAGTGGTACCCGGAAAGGCCGAGGGGCATCCTTTGGAAAAGGAAGTAAGAACAAGAGAAAATTAGCTGACCCTTCTCCAGAGAATGCAACTAAACCCGGTTCACCCCTAACTGTAACCCCTCGGAGTGAATTACCTTTGGAGGAATGCCAAAAATTGAGTGACAATGAGTCAGCGGAGGCTGGGGTGGTTCAGCCCAAAGAAGAAGTGGAAGTGGGAGATTTTGAGTGTGCAGATTGGGATGACCCAATTGTGTGCCAGCTTGAAGAACTATTGCTGTCTTATTTGCAAGCAATTTTCCGGAGTGCAATTAAGCAGGTAGCTGAACATGGGTACAGTGAGGAGGTTGCTGAAAAGGCTGTTTCAAGAGGCGGCCTTTACATTGGTGGTAAAGACCCTCTAGAAAATATTGTTAGTGATACTCTGGAGGTTCTTAAGAAAGAGAAAGATATTGATGCCTCAAATGATCAGTTTTTTAATTTGCAGCACCTGGTGGAATACACAATGCTAGAAATGATCAGTGTGGTTAGGGAGGTCAGGCCATCGTTATCAGTTGCAGAAGCAATGTGGTGGCTGCTGATATGTGACTTGAACATTTTGCTAGCCTGTACATCGGAAGGTGATCCATTTAGTGCTCTTGGTTTTGAAGAATCCTCTGATTCTTCTTCTCCCCAATTAAGCTCAAAGGCAGACGAAGCAAATTCCTCAAAGCCACCACCTGCCCATGCTCAAAAGAATCCTCCTGAAGCACTCAAATTTGGAAGTTTCCGTAAACATTCTCATGCACCCGAAGAGGTAACTTCTGAGAAAGATAGTTTGTCATCTATGCTAGATAGTCTGGAAAAATGCTTAGGATTCACTGGTGAAAATGTCCAATCAATATCTCAGACATCTACCTCTGAAGAAAAGTCAGGAGCTCTAAAGGGGCGCACCAAGAAAGAATTAGCAGCACTTCGGAAGAAGTCCGTCCATATGGATCGAAATTACAGCGCTTATGAGAAAAGAGGAGGCTTCAAATCAGGGAAAGTCACGATTGGTGGTTTTGTTCTAGAGAAGAGGCTAAAGCCTCCTCCTGAAATTCCCGAGGAACAAGCAACAGTTTCATCCTCAAAGTCAAGTGCCAAAGCTGGAGCCACCATCCCTTCTTCTGATGGAAGACATCATGCTTCAACCAAGATTTCATCTGCTTCGCTAGCAACAGGTGGCACAGTAACATTACCTATATCTTACTTGCGACCCACAGATCCCAAGCTTTCGCAGAAGTCTTGTTTGGAAAAGAAATCTGGACCTAAGGCTAAGACCCCGGCATCCCCCAAGAATCATGATTGCTGTGCTGGCTTGCCATGTGATGACAAGTCTCTAGGAAAGGATATCCCAAGAGATGAGATTGATGAGCTGTTTTTGAAGTCAGTTCCTCAGCTGAAGGATCTTGTTCCTCTTGATTACTGTGCTGGCATCCCATATGATAAGTCCCTAGGAAAGTATGTCGCGCAAGATGAAAGGGATGAGCTGATTTTGAATCTAGTTCCTCGGCTGGAGGAGCTGCACAATGAACTAGAAAGCTGGACTAATTGGGCCAATGAGAAGGTCATGCAGGTTTCGCATAGGCTTGGTAAAGAACGACCTGAACTTAAAATACTGAAGCAAGAGAAGGCAGAAGCAGAGAAATTTAAAAAGGAGAAACAAATGTTGGAGGAGAACACGGTGAAGAGAATCTCTGAGTTAAAGAATGCATTAAGTAATGCAACTGACCAGGTTGAGAAAGCTACCTCTAAAATCTGTAGGCTTGAGTTGGAGAATTCCACTCTGAAAGAGGAATTGAGTGCTGCCAAAAGAATGGCTGTAGAGTCCGTTGCACGTAACCAGGAAGCATTAGAGAGGGAGCAGAAGGAACTAAAAAGGGCCCAGGTATGGGAGGGGCTGAGGAGCGCATTGCAGGAAGAGCTTGAGACAGGAAAGAAGAAGGTGGCTCAACTGCAACAGGATTTAGGCAAGGCAAAAAATGTCCATCATCAAATCGAGGTATGCAACTTCAACGTGTAGATATAACAGTTACCTTTCAAGATTATGTTTTGTGAACAGGTGAACAAGGGCATAAATTCATGATAAGAATCGTGGGGCCTTGTTTTTCAGAAAATTGTTTGCTTGCCGTGCTGCTAAGTCAACAGTTGTTCTCACTGAGCATAATAATTAATAAGGAAGCTAGTTTTTCAGAATGAAGAAATAAAGAAAATTTAGTAGAGAGGCAAACACACGTGTAATACTAGCTTTCTTCTAGTCAATTTTGTGCTGGTATAATTTTATGGCCCGTTGCATATTTGGTAATATACATTGCTGTTCTGGTTGTTATTTCTCACTAGTATTACTAAATTTTACAGGCTAGATGGAAAAGGGAGAAGATAGAAAAGGAGAAAATACTTGCGCAGGCTGACTCCATAAGAAAAGAAAGAGAACAATGTGAAGCTTTGACAAAATTGGAGGAGGACGGGATCAAACTGAGCGCAGAATATGATATGCGGGAGTATATGGAAGACATTAGAAAAGTTGAGAGCAAGTTATCAGAACTTAAGTTGAAGTCCGACTCCTCAAGAATTGCAGCACTAAGAAGGGGCGCTGCCGGAAGCTTTGGAGGTTCCCCGTCAGACAGAAAAGGTGGGCTGGCAACAAAGGGAAACCAAAACGCTGCAAGCTCCAAGAAGGTAAGGAATTCCCCGGATTTGAGACAGGACCGCGAGTGTGTGATGTGCCTATCTGAGGAGATGTCGGTGGTGTTCCTTCCGTGTGCACATCAGGTTGTTTGTGCAGATTGCAATGAGCTTCACAAGAAACAAGGAATGAAGGATTGCCCTTCTTGTAGGACCCCGATTCAGCGGAGGATCAATGTGCGGTATGCTCATCCTTAGCGTGTAAACTTTCTAGCGAGAACGGTGACTGGATCAATGGAGGAGACAGTGCTAAACTCATTCCTGCTATATGGTGGAATCTGTCCTCCTTTTTTTCTGGGTCACTGTTCAAATAGTTTAGCTCCAAAAAGATACAGATACAGAAGAGTTTGTAAAGGGTAGGAAGTTGGTTTTTTCGTTTTATGAAATTTGCCTTCTGCAGTGCCCCTTCATTCTGTTTCTTTTCAACCTGATTTTTCTGACCTAAAACAAAATAAAAAGAACTTAATTGTTACAGTTTTCGTCTCGTTTGGTGCCCGGAATTGGGTTGGATTGGATAGTTTACCGTGAATTTCATTTACGTTGAAGGAAGAAATAAAGAAATTTTTTTTTCAGGATGAACTACAATATGAATTTCTATTCCTGCAATGGAAAAAAAAATATATCATTCACCTCTATCTTTGACCGCAGATTTTTGTGATGCCATGTGGTTGTAATTTATATGGTCTTTTAACATATTTTAAATAATTAGAAAACAATTAACCCGAAGTCGATATGTCCGAGTGGTTAAGGAGACAGACTTGAAATCTGTTGGGCTTCGCCCGCGCAGGTTCGAACCCTGCTGTCGACGACTTCCTTTTTATTTTTAATTTTTTAATTTTTAATTTTGGTTTAATTCTGCTTTACATATTTCAAAGCCTCAAAATTTCATATCAGCAAGTTAATAATTCCTTCTTATGAAATTATTTACTTACAGAAAAATAACGCTCGTATCAAAGGAGAAGACAACTCCACAAGCATCCACCCACACTTTTTAACCTGCACTATTTGAAAGCAAATGCAGAAGATTCATCCAAAAAAGTTGAAACTAACTTCTATCGGTCGTTGTAAGATCACCAATATTATAACTCATCGATCAATAACACTACAACCATGAGCTGGTGATCCAGTGATAAAGAGCGGATTGCGAGGTTTCCTTCAAACTAAAAACTGGAGGTCTCAGGTTTGAAACCCGCTACTGATGTGAAAGCCAGACTTGTGGCCAGGGGAAGGCTGAAATGCCTCTGTGAGTCAATAAAAGTCTCTGTCTTGCGCGACTTATGCCCCACCTAGGCACTAAACGACTGACCACCGTCCTGATTAAACCCTAGGCGTTTGAAAATTAAGAAAATGTGTCTAGATCTGCTTAGGCGCCCATCGAGCTCACCTAGGTCGCGACTCTCACGTAGACAGGAAATAGATAATTTTCATTTCGCAATTTATTTTTTTAACAAATTGTAAAAGAATTGTTTAATACTTGGATGAACACTCATTATATATTTGTTCCTCATGTTTTCCATATGTTCTAATACTTAATAATTCTTGACATTTTATTTTGCAATTTATATATTCAATACAATTATGTATTTTTTAAAATATAAGTAGACATTTATTTATATGTTATATAATAAATTTAATTTAAATTAAAAAAACCACCTAGGCACTAGACCCTTATCCACTGCCCGACTAACGTCTAGCACCTTTTAGAACTTTGTTAATGCTACATGTGTTTTTGTAACATCCCACATCGTCCAGGGGAGTGATCCTTATATGTATATTTTCATCCCTACCTAGCACGAGGTCTTTTGGGAGCTCACTGGCTTCGGGTTCCGTAGGAACTCCGAAGTTAAGCGAGAAGAGGGCTAGAGCAATCCCATGATGGGTGACCCACTGGGAAGTTGCTCGTGAGTTCCCAAAAACAAAACCGTGAGGGAATGGTAAGCCCAAAGTGGACAATATCGTGCTACGGTGGTGGAGCGGGCCCGGGAAGTGATCCGCCCCGGGCCCGAATGTGACAATTTGGTATCAGAGCCTAACCTTGGTCGCATGTGTGCCGACGAGGACGTCGGGTCCCTAAGGGGGGAGGATTGTAACATCCCACATCGCCCAGGGGAATGATCCTTATATGTATATTTCCATCCCTACCTAGCACGAGGCCTTTTGGGAGCTCATTGGCTTTGGGTTCCGTAGGAACTCCGAAGTTAAGCGAGAAGAGGGCTAGAGCAATCCCATGATGGGTGACCCACTAGGAAGTTGCTCGTGAGTTCCCAAAAACAAAACCGTGAGGGAATGGTAAGCTCAAAGCGGACAATATCGTGCTACGGTAGTGGAGTGGGCCCGGGAAGTGATCCGTCCCGGGCCAGGAAGTGATCCGTCCCGGGCCGGGATGTGACAGTTTTAGTCATTAGATTTAATTTCCACAACTATTAAATCTTTTATTTTCAACCTTAACCATTCATTTTTCGCACCACTCAATGTTTAATGCAAATCTTTGGGGCATCTGGCCATGTGAATTAGGCTTCTAAAAATACCCATCAAATTAAAGGTGGGAAAAACAAATCCATACACCATTGAAAGCTCTGGCCATAAATAGGCCAATGATTGGTTCATTGTCTCATAAAAAGCCACCTACTATTTGCACCAACAGGATCCTTTCCGGATCCTTTTGGAGAGGATCCTGAAAATTTGTGAATTGTGTTCGTTCATCGTAATCAAGCGATCAATTTTTATCATGTATAGTTTGTGTTTAATTTTAAATAAAAATATTGAAAATAATTTCTGACCGCACGATGTATGATGAACGGACACGATTCACGAATCCTCCGGATTCTCAAAAGAGGATCCAGATTCCTAATTGCATAGCATGATACAGTGCCAATCAATATTTATTCTCTTACACAAGAATATCGAATATATTTCTTGATCTGACACTAAGATGCATTTTGTCATCATGCCAATTTCATTATAGTTTAACCTAAATATTTTAAGCAGATCCGAATTCGATCAGTTGATCAGAATAGTTTGTTCATTCCTCTTAATTAAACTCATATATCATAAAAATAAAATAATTTAGAATATTAAATCGTCGAAAGAAACCCTAAAGCCCAAACCGACCAGATTGACCCGCTTGGTTTGCCACAAATTCAGTATAATTGCCTAATTTCGTTCGGTTTTGTAACTGAATTGATCTAGTTGGACGTCGAACCGGTTTTCAAAATCGATAGCTGTCGGTGCAACATAACCGGCCGAAGTCATAAAAAAATATGCCAAAACTCAAAAGAGCCAGGAGTATTCGGACCCCAAACGTTTGGCACCAAAGCACTATAGCACCTTCAATGCTATGTCATATGCATGATGAAATTGTGCCCAGAAAGTAAACCCTACATGCATGTTAGAAAGACCAGTAGCCAGCTGACCTTCCGCTAAAAACCAAAACTGAAAAACCCTACTTCCCATGATCTCTAGCAGACAACAAGAACATCTTTAATAATTCCACACTCACGGATCTCTCTCTCTCTCTCTCTCTCTCTCTCTCTCTCTCTATACGTAGGAGAGACAAGGACAAGGAGAGGCACTTATATATATTCTCACTGCTCGTTTCCGTCTTTCAAAAGCGAAAATACTAAAACTGCATTATTTGATATCAGTGTTTAAAATCAAGCCTTTGAGGCGCGCCTAGCTAGCCGGCCTTCGGGGAGGGGTAGTGAAAAGACGCCTCTGCCTAGCGAGAGTAGGCTTAAACTTGCCCTACTCTCGCTAGACGCATGAGGCATTAGTTGGGGCCTCTTTTTTTTTTTTTTTTCAAGGTTAGGTTTCTCTCCGACGGTGAAGAAATTTTTTATTTGATTGTTGATTATTCTACCATAATGTTTGATTTCGACTCTATTATTAATTATAATATAAATATATATGGGAACTTTAACGAAAAACTTCATGTACTGTTCATTTTAACGAAAAACCACATTTTTATACTAAAAAGTTAATCCTTGTACTATTCACTTTACCCTTTATTTTGTCCTTATCGTTAAAACTTAAAGTCTTCAAACAATTTTCATTAGTTTTCCTTATATATATTAATAATTTTAGGTTCCGTGAGATTTTGCCTCACATCTTAAGCCTTTCTCCTAAGCAGGGTATTCTTAAAATGGCTTCATCTTTGCCTTTTAAAACGTTGTTTGATATTGAACAATCAAAAATGCTGTTACGTTTTTTTTTTTTTTTTTTGAAGGTTAGGTTTCTCTCCGACGGTGAAGAAATTTTTTATTTGATTGTTGATTATTCTACCATAATGTTTGATTTCGACACTATTATTGATTATATTATAAATATTTATAATATATATTAATAATTTTAGGTTCCGTAAGATTTTGCCTCATACCTTAAGCCTTTCTCCTAGGCAGGGTATTCATGAAATGCCTTGGCTTCATCTTTGCTTTTCAAAACGTTGTTTGATATTGCACGATCGAAAATGCTGTTATGTTTCAGTGTATCTAAATGGAAAAGAATGATATGAATGATGAGAATTATACGTGGGGACATCAGAAAAGAGCTGTCAATTTGCTGAAAACATAGGTGCGTAACTATAAGTGCTTACAGTGTCCATGGCCATGCAATCGGCATCTTTCTTGATGCATCAAATCCGGCTAGACCCACCCCATTAATTCATAAATTAATATGTAATTATCTGTGCCTCCCTGCCCCCATTTAATAATTCTTCCATCTTTCAGAGAATGCGGATTCCATTTTTGTCAACATTTGTTGTCCAGCACCCTTGGCTTTTCTGATATATTGTCACCATTTTATCTGTATTGCAGGATGATACCGGTCTTAGTCAATGGAGCGTCTTGTGGAGGAGGGGACTCTATTCGGGGATATTTTGTGACGGTATCTTAAGCAATCAACTAAGTATTATTATGAATTAACTTTTTCACGTATCGACAAAGGCATCTAAGCTGTACTTAAGTTCTTCTCGTTTTCAGGTATTGCCCCATTTGTCAATTGCTGACGAGGTGACACTTACATATATATAAAAGGAATTTCACTTTAAGAGACTTATACTTCTTTTGAAACTGCTTTTAAAATGGCTGAAATTGATTTTTGTAAAAATATTTTTAAAATCAATATTTAGTAAAAATGTAAGTGAATCTTGTGTAAGCACTTAAAGTGGATCTTGGAAGAGCATTTGAAGTGCTTCTTACAAGAAACACATAATTGATACTTCTTACAAGAAGCACTTTAAGTGCTTTTAGAACCTAGAAATATTTTTCTTCAAAATAATGTTTGGTCGTTTTAAAAGTACTTACAAACAAGCCCTTAGTCAGACCAAGATCCTTATAGTTGTATGTACCATTTCAAATATTTGACGTGTTACTTTGTCAGATCCATTAACCTGACACCAAATATTAAAACAAGAGAATTGGCATAACTTAAGTTAATAATTTGACAGCATAATAATATGTTTTAACAAGAGGGTGATGTTCTTTTCGTATGCGTATACTTCTAGAATAATGGGCCCCTTTTCAGATTTTAGGATGATGAGAAGAGAGCCCACAGGCGATACACACACCTCATTCTCAAAACATTGGGCTCCACTTGGAGCAGTCCAGCTCCTATTACGCGAGAAATTTTTCAATATGTTGGGAATATGGTTTAATACAATAAGTGTTATAAAATAAATTGTTGAATATTTTTTTTTTTAAGTTTTTAACCATTTGTATTATTACAGTTGGTATGTCGAGCTGTGTTTCCAGTATATTAAAAAATCTCTTTCATTAAGCTAGCACAGGAGAGTAGGAAACGCGGAATTTCAGGTGACGTGGCTTTCGCAATAAGAATCCTACTTGCATTGCATGCATGGTCTGTGGTTGTACGGTTCTCCATTTTCATATTAATTTTTTCTTCCCTCTTTCAAATAATAATTATTTACATTTATTTTTCCATGTTTATTATTGGACGTCGTTACTTGAAAAATAATTAACATTATCTTAATCAAAATCCCAAAAACGACATTGCTCTGGAGTCCAATAAACAATTAGGCAGGCTATATACAAATGGTAAAAATTGCATCACCATTTCTTTCTTTTCCTGGAGCAGTTGGGAATAGGATTGTATGGAATTGGAATTAAATATAATCACGTGGTACAATATGTCACATATTAATACATGAAAGAATGATAGAGTTAATGTATCTCATTTTAAAGTATGCATTAAATCTTTTATAGTGGTGGTTATTTTGGTTTTTACAAAGCTTAGAGCCAATTTAATTTTGCTTTTTAGGTTTCTATTTGAATAAAAACATCTTTTCAACAAAAAAAAAAAAATAAGGGATCTTGCTTAGCACTCTAATTTCTTCAAAGTAACAACATCGGAGACACAACTTGGCCAACTAAGGCCAAAAGCATATCGACGGTAGAAGGGATGAGCCAACAGGTGGACACAAAAGGCGGACCAGTTGACCCAACCTAAGGTCCAACTACGAGCTTTTTAACTGCAGCAACTTAAATATCAGTTATTGAAGCCGGAATTATCGCAGTTGCTGGCTAGTACTTGCTCTTCAATGGATCCTCGTTAAGGGATTTAGATTGTACTCATTCCAATTACCAGACTTATAAAGCCCGATATTGTTATTTTTGTTTCAATGCCTCCTCGTGTCAAGATTAGGTAATTTGTGTGCTTGCTATGTTCCTTAGATGTGTTAGCTGTTTCTCAGGCTTCCTCTCCGAAAACGAACCCCTAATTCCCCATCCCCCGTCACCACCATGGTAGGCCACTATCCTACCACGAAAGTTGATAGGGCAAATTTTGAATGAGGCATTGCTAGCACAATGGATGTGCGATCCGTCGAGTTATCATGAATCATTAGAACAACGGGTAGAGCCAGTGTTGACCTTTTATCTAATAAATGCATCTCTTTCAAAAGTTGGGGTTTATGTATACATTAACTCTAGAATTACTACGGTTATCCGGATAGCAAATACCATTAAACAAACTATAACTAATTTAATGAGTCATTCACAGTTTCACTATTTGATTTTTTTCATGCTTACACATGCATAACTTAATCCACACATTTTATAATGCGTGACTTAGTTATAACTCGTTATTGTATTTTAGTTCGACATAATTCTATGGCTCGAATCTTTAGTACAACGACTTGAGCAGTAGTCTACACTATATGTTTATTTACTTGGTCTGATGGAAGTCATGAATTAGTTAAGGGAAAAAGTAATGTGATTCGAACTATAGTCCTCATAGTTGATTTGATTCTTAATTTTTCAAGTATTTGATTATGGATTTCAAGTTAGATCCCGTCAATTCCATATGCGAAGAGAAGTTAGAAATTGGAATGATTTCAATACCCGTATTTTAACGTACGCAGGAAACTGAAAATCAAAATCATTTTGATTTCTAACATCAGTAAGTATAAACGTGTTATAAATTAAACTAAGGGCTCTTTTACTTAACAAATATGGAAAGAGGAAACAATCAGAAAGTTTAAACATAAGAGAAGTAAGAAAAGGGAATCATATCAACTAGTCCCCTAATTAATTTAATTTTTAATTAGGAAAGTATTATTGACACTCCAAAAATCTCATTTTACACTTCTCACAAGCGTATTTTTCTTTCCTAATATAGAAAGTTTAGAGTGTAGAATGAGATTTTTGGAGTGCTAATAACAATTCTCTTCATTTATTAGGTATTTGATTACGAATTTCAAAAGAAAATTTACACTTTTTCGATTTCCTACGTATAGGTAAACGCAAAAAAAAGTTAAAATTGTCAAGTAATTTCGTTACTTATATTTCAGTAAACGCAAGAAACTTAAAAAAATCAAAATAATTCTAATTTTTATTTTTTGTAAATAAACATGTTCTTAAGTGCTGATAAATGATTCAAACTTAAGTGCAAAGACGAAAGCGTATTGGTGTGACTAACTTAGGCTAAAATCACCATGGCTATGGTTGACTGCCAAGTGTCACCAACCCATTTCTCAGAAGACTCCTTCAAAGTTCAAACATTTTCATCTCACACCAAAACAACCCTCACAGAGCCACAGTAGAAAACAACTCTGCACCTTCCCTTCTCTCCAATTCCTCCCTTTAAAAATCCCCATGCTCTCACAAACTCCCACCAACAAAAACTCCACCACAATGCTCAAAATCCTCAACAAGAAGCTCCTCCGCCTCTGCTCCCACCTCCGCTGGCCGGCCCGCCGCCGTTCCCGCCCTAAAGTCGTCATAAAAAAGTTCGGAAAAACAAGCTCCAGAAAATCCCAACCCGAAAATGAAACCAATGCCACTCATGCGTTGGCGGCAGTACACCCCAATACCGACTCAAAACCAGAGCGGCCGATTCGGGTGGCGACTTTCAACGCCGCTCTCTTCTCAATGGCGCCGGCGGTTCCGAAAGCCGAGAAATTCGGGAACTTGGACGGCGAAAATGGAGGTAGTAGCTTGAAGCTTCATAAGCACGTTAGTCGAACAAAGTCTTCGGGAAGCGAACGTCCGAAGAGCATTCTGAAACAGAGTCCCCTGCATCCGAATCCAATGAACAATTCGGATAATCTCACGAAACAGCAGAAGTTTTCGAAATCTAAGTTAAGGGTTTCGATCAATCTGCCGGATAACGAGATTTCGCTGCTAAAAAACCGGCAGTTGAGCTTTTCGGAAGGCAGAGCAAAGGAAGATGCTTTTTCTCTGGTCACCGGAAAATCGACTCTTAGATCGTCGAGTTTGGGATTTTCTGGAGTTTTAAGAAGTGGGGCTGCGGCGGATGGAGATTTGTACACAAGTCATCGGACGGTTCTTGAAGTTTTGAGAGAGATGGATGCTGATGTTTTGGCGCTGCAGGATGTGAAGGCGGAGGAGGAGAAGGATATGAAGCCGCTGTCTGACTTGGCGGCGGCCTTGGGAATGAATTATGTTTTTGCCGAGAGCTGGGCGCCGGAGTACGGCAACGCTATTTTGTCGAAATGGCCAATTAAGCGGTCCAAGATCGTCAAAATCTTCGACGACACCGATTTCAGGTTAGAAATTCTCTGCGCATAACGTCCATTTGTCAAAATATGAATCTTTATTCCATAGCCGAACTATTAACTTGACCAAGTAAAATTCTCCATATATTAACAGTTTATTAAATTACGAACGTCCGTTTTGTAGTCGGATTATTAATTTCTCATTAAAATCCTGTGTCTTTTGATAGGGATGATAATTATACTGCTTTTATGTTGACTAATTAAAGTGGTCTAATTCCAAAGCAAATATCTTTCATTTGAATGCAAAGTTTATGGTCCCAAACTTTACAAAAACAAATTTAAAGACATTTTCACTTGTTTTTATCTCTTCCTTTCTTTCATAAGGTCATCAATTATTATAAAATTCCAAACTTTACTACAAATTACAGTCTAAAATTATTTGGGTAACTTTTCAAAGGCCAGGGCATATTTGCCCATATCAGAATTGGAGAAATTTTTTTTAAGGAAAACTAATGAAAATGGCTTGAAAACTTTGAGTTTTAACGAAAATAAAAAAAATGTGTTGTAAGTGAATAGTACTAGGATTGACTTTTTAGAGTAAAAATGTGATTTTTCGTTAAAATGAATAGTACCGAGAGCTTTTCATTAAAGTTTCATTTTTTTTATTGCCGAGAACATAATACGGTACACAAATATCATAATACAATGTATTATATACTTGAAAATAAAAATTGAACTACTTTTATTATGACAATATACTGAACCGTACTTTTGGCAGACTGAAATGTTTCACTCAGAATTGATACCAGTTTTTTAAATAAATTCGATGGTCTATCTGTTTATGTGCTTGAATTGCCTGTCTGGGTTGTCTTTACGTATTTTATGTATTAGGTAGAAACTTTTGGTGTTTTACTGGGTCTGTAATTATCTCACTAACAGCTGTGTTCTGCAGAGTTGTCAACCAAATTTGTAAATTTTTAATATTATCTTCTGATTTTTCTCATGACTTCCACATTCATTCATTCAATTTTAACTGACCGAACTCACGTTTGTACCTAAAATTTCGAGTTCACAGATGTAACTGTTGGCTGAGAAGTTAGTTGAGATTGTACTTGATGGATTGGAACTTGGAACCAGAGAGAGAATTGCTTGCATTATTATCTGATGAGGTTTCTTTTGGGAAAGGTTTGAAATGATGGGAAAATCATTTCAGAAGGCCTTAATCCTACTTAGCTAATCTTAAGCCCCCTTTTAATGAAAGCGAAATATCTCTGTTAACAAGTATTATAAAAGTAAATGTTAGGTAAGGACTAAGGAGTGCATTGGCGTCCCTGCAAGTCTGCGATATAGGTGGATTATATTAATTAAATAATTTGCATGATTGAAAGGGCAGCATTCCCCTTAACTATTTGTGATTTATTTTTTCGGAGTAAGATTTTCTTCTTTCCCACCAGTCGCTCCTCTCCTTCTCCTTTTTCTTTTTTTTAATTATTTTTTTAATTAAAAAATCAATGTCAGATGTTTACGTAGATTAATCGTGACCGTTCAAATAAAATAGGACTAGAAGAGAAGAAAATTATACTCATTTTTTTCTGTTAGCAAAGAACATCATGATTAGTGCCAAGTTAAATCATTTAAGTGAAAAGTGAAAATCAGGCATAAAGATGAAAGTAGGTTACTCTAGGATGGTCGCTCTCTTGCATCTATATATGTTCGAGTCTTCACTTAAATGATCATAATTTAGAATATGCTTTGTAATTAAAAAATATGTTGATTTAGGTTAGGTCAGTTAGTTAAGACAATGTGTCAAACTCCTTACATTTGAGTTGGAGTCTCATTTCTATAAAGTGAAGTAGTTTAGAATATTATCGTGTAAGGCAAAAAGATTAATTGAATTTTGGGTGCTTGATGAAAACGACACACAGGAATGTCCTGAAGGCCACCATTGATGTTCCTGAAGCTGGAGAAGTAAACTTCCATTGCACCCACCTCGATCATCTTGATGAGAGCTGGAGGATGAGGCAGATCAATGCTATAATCCAATCAAGCAATGAGCCCCATATCTTGGCTGGAGGCCTCAATTCTTTGGATGAGTCAGACTATTCTCAAGAAAGATGGACAGATATTGTAAAGGTGAGAAATGATTACACTTCCAAATTATCAGAAATTCTCTGTGCAGGACATCCGGCTTTTATCAAAAAGATCGATTTTGTATGGATAACATGTCTATCCGTTTTGTTATTGACATCTAATCTATCAATATTTTCAGCAATTCGTCCTTTTAAAAAAAGGAAAAAAAAAGTCATGTTGAGAGAAGAACTGTACAAATTATATACTTAACAACCCTTTAATTTGTTTTGGCTGCAGTATTATGAGGATATGGGGAAACCAAGGCCTAAGGTTGAAGTAATGAGATACTTGAAGAGCAAGCAATACACAGATGCTAAGGACTTTGAAGGAGAATATGAGTCAGTAGTGATGATTGCCAAAGGCCAAAGTAAACCAACCCGAAACCCTAACATTAACTTATTAACTGGTTTGCACTTCAGCACTACTGTTTTTCTAAATGCCTAAATTTGTACTTTGACGCAGGCGTGCAGGGAACATGCAAGTACGGAACGAGAGTCGATTATATATTGGCATCTGCAAATTCACGTTACAAATTTGTTCCTGGATCATACTCAGTGTTTTCTTCCAAAGGAACATCAGATCATCATATAGTAAGAGTTGATGTGGTAAAAGTGGATAACTGTGTTGAAGAAAATAACACCAGAAGAAGGCAGGTGAAGCAGAAAGTTACCAAGATAACAAACACTACTTCTCCATCAAAAGGGATATGGAAAATCCCACATATATGAAGAAAAAAACACAGATAATAATTGACTTTTACTTTTGACAGTGTAGGTTTAGGGTTTGGTTTGTTGAAGGAAGGGCAGGTTTTGGCTTTGGATCTGCTTTTACCTCCTACAGTTAGTAGAATATTCAGTGTCTGCATGGATTGTTGGGGATAGAACGTGCCAAGGGAAAAGTTGAAATTTGATGTGGTTGGTTTGCAATTTCTTACTTCTTCAAATCGTACAGCAGAGTTATAAAGTACTATATTTTGAGAGTGATTTCTTTGGGGTGGTGCTATATATCCAAGGATAAATTTTTAGTTGTGACAGGAACACAAGTGGTACATCATATGTTTTAATATGAATGATGGGTTTATTTTTTAAACTATTAACTTTTTAGCATACATATCTCACCTTTTGTATAGTGACATGTGGTGTACCATGCACCCCGTATACCAGTCACGTTGAAAAATCTCTCCCATACAAGAAAGACTTGCGTCCTCAAGGATTGAGAAACCCTTTTTGTAATACCTTGTGGTCCACTCACAATATTTTATGCTTATAATCGAAACTTTTTATATTATAAATCACTACGTAAAGATTACCTCTACTAAAATCAATTAAAATTAAAATCTTTTAGTCATCGAACTTCATAAAAATCAATTGACATGTTCAATAAAAGCTTTACAAACTATCTATTCATTTTGCTACAATTTATTAACTAAACAATCTTATTTTTAATTGATTTTTTTTGTAGAGATTATCTTTGCATATATAGTAATTTATAATATGAACAGTTTCAATCTAAACATAGAGTTCTGTAAATGTTGTTTAGAGTTCTATAAATAGGCCACAAAGTATTTTGAAGATGAACTCCGCCTTAACCTTAAGGAGTCAAACTCTTTTCATCCATACACTATTTTTACTTTCCACACACACCTCTAAATTTTTGACTGACGGATCAAATGAATTGAAGTAGATCAAATGATATAAATTAATAGGGTTGTGTGAGAGATAAAAAGAGGTGTGTGTATATAACACCACCCTTTCTTTCCTTGTTATTTGCTTTTCATTTTGTTACACCAAACATTAAATAGCATAAGTGAGTTAGCTAGTAAATAGTTAATTAGTAGTGAAAGGGAAGTATGTAAGGATCAAATCTGCATCATAGTGCATGAAGATAATTACCTTCAATCGCTGCAGTAAAGTATCTTCTGCTCCTATAGATGAGACTGATGAGTATGCATTTCGTTAATTTGACCATTAATCTGGTCAACCTTCCACATTAAGTGCGGTCTTATCTTATATTTTGGTCAACAAGTGCACTCTTATTCATGAGTGAATCATCTACCCATGTTAGTTTCACTCTTTAATCAACTAAATCCTTTCACTCTTTAATCAACTAAATCCTTCTCATTTCTTAATACATAATTCAAGGGTGTGGCACAAGTAACAACTATTGCAAAGGGAATTTTGTCCTCAATATGTAAGACATATTTTCTTCATCAAACCATCGTATTTTGTGCAATCGATAAGAATAAATTATGCAAAACAAGATCCTATAAGTTATTATATGGCCTAGGAGTTTGAAAGTAAAACCTAAAGAGAAATGTTTATGGGGAACTCTCTTGAAGTGGGACTTTTAGACTGTCTGTCACCTTACAGTTTAACGGCATTTATCGTGTCAATATTATAAGACATTGTGCAAAAAATATGCAGTTGCAGAGAATTCATGGAGAGTCCCACTTTTGAGAAAATCCCCTTAGCATTTCTCAAAACGTAAAACAATATTCCAATTAAAAAAAAAACATAAACCCAGATGAAGTTTGACCATTTGTTAGAGAAAAATGAACAAATGAATCTTGTATAATTCCTAGTAAATTCTTTGGTTTCTTCCTGAAGAAGATGTTTACATGTTTCATGAATAATCGGGACATTAAGGAATATCCAGAAAGACATTTAGGGAATCGATATGATTCTATCTCTGTTCACTCTGTTTGAAGAAAAGAAAGATCCCAAAAAATTAATATTTCTTTTAGTTGTTGAATCTCTTTTTGATTGATCAATATGTGATATTCTAAATACTCATTACTAATAGAATCGAAATGATCTGTGGATTGATCAGAAACTGAAACAAATAGTGTCCAATTAGGCCAAGTCCAAGAGTCCAAGTTCCATATCAACTTGGGTGGCCACATAAAAGAAATCAAGTACATAAAAGAAATCAAGTGATTGGGTTATCACGTATATTAGCATGGCCCAATTGGAGTACATGCAACATGCAAAATATCGTCTGTATCTTTCTCCACACGTGTTAAATCAGGCGAGGTAGAACGTAGAGAAAAGATAAACATAGTCAGTTAGAAGTTTCTTTTCAACACTTAAAAGTATTATATTGAATATGACCTCGGATGTTCCAACGTGACCTTTTTAATTTATCGTGGGGCGTCGAAATTGTTTATGCAGAAAAAAATCACAAGAAAAATTTATGTAGAGCATCCGATATATTTCATATGATAACTCTTATAAAATATAAATACATTTTATTTTAGTCACATTCAACTTAATATTGATTCCTCATGTATTTTAAAGATTGATCTAATCAGACAGTCTATCCAAACTTTCGACCCAATTTATCTCAACGCACAAACATTCAAACAAATTGCAGAGCGAATAAGATGATATTGGTGTTCAAGGCCATGCAAAATTAAATAAAATAATAATAAAGAGGACAAACTGAATATTTATATTTTTTTTTTGGTCGGATGAAATCTCCAAAATACACCTTATTTAATTCAAAGATTAAGAAAAACCATGCTCAAATCACTTATTAATCCGACCTAATCCAATCTAAATTATAATTAACTAAAGTAATCATGCACCATCAACTGGTTCTGATCTTTCTCAAAGCTGTAAATCACAGAAGTTGCTTCTTCTTTTTCTTCAGATGGCTGCTTCACAATCGCCCGGCGTTGGTCCTCCTCCATGAAAATCAAGAGCCGTCCGTCGCTCCTGATTTTGGTCATGGTGAATCTCGGCCGTCCGTTCCCGTTCAGCGTTGACAACAACGGCGGGAAGTCCCTCCTCATTCCGTCGCGAGCTGCTGCCATTGTCACAGCTAGGAGTAGTCGCACACTACTTTTATTATGGGACTAATTTCTCTCTGGTTTCTCATATCACGAAAAGATAAATAGTTCTTCAACCCTTTTGCGCAAATATTTATAATGATTTTGATTCGTCTCACTTTGTTCTAACATAAATTACAAATTTATTGTATCGGTTTGGCTTTTCCTTACTACTTAATTTACTCTCCTAATTAGATTTGGAAGGGTGTTAATGAATTACTTGGCACCACTTTAATTACTAAAATAAATTAATTGTAAATGTATGTGCCAAAACATAAGTGAAGTATGTATGTAGGCTCGATAATTTTTTGCACAGTTATTATGACCCAATTAAACAAAATGCAATTACAAAGGGCTAGCTCTATCAAAACTTAAACAAGAACTTTCATGTCAAGTTACAGAATGTACATTTTTTTTTAAATCTTCTCGCAACGTGTAAAGTTATGTAATTAGAGAGGTAGAGATAAAAAAAATCTGCATACTATTATAAGTTTATCTTCATCACGTAAAAGCTTTGTATTGAATGCGAGTTTATGTGTCCAAAGATAATTCGTTGATGTATTGTTGATGTACAAAGCAGTTTACGATCTATAGCCAAACCTCAATTGAAATATCTGTATAGGCGTGCCCCAAAATTTTCAAAGGCATCTATTGGCTGTACCCAAAGTAATTCGTGGGGAAATTCTCTATATCGTTGTACTTAAAAAATGTTACTAAATATCATGTATTTTGGTCGTACTCAATTTTACGTACGTTTGTTTAAATTAAAGTGAGAATTGCCTAAGAGCATCTTCAAAGGAAATGTCAAAATGCCCAAATCAGCAATAACAGTAATAAAAGACAACATTAATGTTTTCCAATCAAGAAGCCAAATCTGATGTGGCATAACATAAAATGACATCTCTCCCCCTTACTGCTAAATTTGGCAACACTTTCAGATTTTTTTAAAATTAATTATTAAATGTTTTTTATTAATTTTTATTGGTTTAAAGCATTATCCTTTCTTTTCATTCACAATGCAAAGAAAATATTTATGAATTTTTATTTTATGTTTAAAATTTGGCATATCGGTTGGAGAACAAAACTTTAAAAGTTGTCAAAGTGCCACTTAAGCCTTCAAATTTAAATATTAGTTTAAAATTTGACATCTCCTTTGAAGATGGTCTAATCAAGTAACCCCACCAAAGTTTCTGTTTTCTCAAGGAACAAAAATTACCAATTATACAAATTCAAAAAGGCAGGCCGAATATAATTATGTGAAAACATCCATATACAACTTATGAAAATCGAACAATTAATTCGACCATCTAATGTAAATTATATGTAATTAATCAAGTAAAGTAATCGTGCACGGTCAATTGGATGTGATCTCGTTCAAAACGGTAACACAGGTTGCCTCCTCGCCTTGTCGTTTTTTTACAAGCGCCGGCGTTGGTTCTCCGCCGCGAAATCAAGAGCCCTCCGTCGCTCCTGACTTTGGTCATAGTGAATCTCGGCCGTCCGTTTCCGTTCAGCGTGGACAACACTGGCGGGAAATCATTCATCCTCCTCCTCACTCCTCCTAGAGCTGCCATTATCACAACATTAATTGTGTACAAGATTAATATTAACTAGATTTTGTAAACTAAATAACATGAAAACTAATGATTGGATTATTACTTAATTGTTAATAAATGTACTTATTTTTTATTAGTAACAGATCATTTAGTTTTCAAATTTAGTGTACAAATTTAGTTTACCTATCATTACTCTTTTGCCCTTAAGGGATCAATGTTCTCCTCCACATTTTGCTCTCCAAATCGATGTTGTACTTGCCGTGTAATTCTGTTTAAAGTTCCGTTAGAGTGATGATGCGACACTTAGGTTGTCATAGCACCAAAGATTTTTAGAGGGAAAATGCTAGGGAGATCAAATTTGCAAATCAAATGACATGTCATCAATAGGAAATAAGCATGTTAATCAACATTTAAGTAATAATTTAATTATCAACATTCACATCATTTAGTTTACAAAATTTGGTTTAGAAATTAAGTCTCCACATTACCCTTTTTCAAAGTGATGTCAACTCATCATTAGTAAGAAATGTAAACTATTGCAATATATACGCATTTCCATGCAATGGCGTGCATGTTCGTCGCTCATCATTGGTATCATTTAATTTAGAGATTTTTTAATACGTTGAGAACATGACTCTAGACATCAAGTGACATAATACAAGTGGTTAGATACTTGAAAATAATAAAAAAAATCCAATAACACTTGGCGTATCAGACCATGTTTTCGGTACACAGAAAAATTTCTCCATTTAATTTATGTATTAGTCTTATGTATTAATTTTTCTTAAGCTAGGATTGTTAATTAATTGTTTGGTTTCATGAGTTATTCGTGCAACAGATCAACTTCAAAGATACGGGTAGAAAAAAGTTCCTTGGTCGGTAGTCTACCTTTCGAGAAACTTAAGGCAAAGGCTAATTAATTTAGGAGAAGACTTAGAACATCGTTTCTAAACGACTCAATCAAATTTGGCACTCACCAATCACCATCACGTTTTGATTCAACTGTTTGAAATTGCCAACGAATAACAATTTAATTAAAAAGATAATTAGAGATGAAGGAAGACCGATAAATTTGGAGATTGAGACTTGCACAAATGCAATGTCTTAAAAGACAAAATTTTTCCCCTACTTGTGCTAGTAGTTCGGTAGGCATCTGTCTCTCAAAATTCAACAATCATAATCCGAAGTCGAACAGCTGCAATCTTCAGACTCTGACGAACTTTATATATTTCTTTCAAGACATGACTCGAAATTGAACAACAAAGAATGAGAGAAACATAATGGGAAAACCTATTTCTCAAGAGTAAGAATTAACTCTAATTTTCTACCCTAAATGCCAATGGTTTCATGAGTTTATATAGAACACAAGTACTACTTATTAAAAAGATGTAATTTTTTTATTTATAATAATACAATTAGTTAGAAACTTTTTATTTTATTTTAAATCTAGTCAATTGGACTATAACACTTGGTGTACCGACCTATTTTTCCGGCACATTGAAATTTTTTTTTCTATCACTCATATATGCTAATTATAATTAACAAGTGATTAATGCTGAGTTATATGAAATTTAGAAAATTCATTAATAAATATATATACTGTATAAAAGAAAAGACCCACTCACAAATAGTTGCGAGGTCGCAGCCATTTGAACGAGTAAATATGGATCGCCTATGTTAAACATACCTAAGCATAATAAGGGGACTCATTAGTAAAACTCAACTAAAACAATTAAATTTGTGAAAATAGAGTGTGGATTTGGAATCAGGGTGTCGAAATACGCTAAAAGGGGTCCCAGACAAATTTTGTAAAAAAGTTAATGAAAAAGTCAACAGTCAACCCTAAAAAGTCAACCGAGCCGCCTCAGGCGGTCAACTACAATAAAACTTGGGAATTTCACTAAATGAATGTCAAAAAGGGACTCGGAACATCGAAATTAGTTTAAGAGAGTTTCTGAGAAAATTTCGAAAAAGTCAAGAGAAGATATTCCAGAGAATATGTCAATAAATATTCCTGGAATATTCCATTTGGTAAGTCGGCCGTGCCGAATCCCGGGCTCGGATCTAGATCCGGGCTGTGGATCTTCCCTTTTTTTTCTCGGGTTGGATTGACCTGTTGGGCTCGGGGGTTAGCCGGACCCAACGAAGGAGAAAGTTGGAAACTGGAAAATTTGGCCGGGAAACTTCCCCGGCTCTGTTCACCAAACTTCTCAAAACTACTCAAAATGTACACCAAAACACAATCTACTAGGTTTCAAAGGGTTTTCGAACGTTACCTTCACTAGAATTGACGAGATCTTTGTCGGGAAACTAAAATTCCTCGCCGGAGCTCCTTGGCTCGACGACAGAAACTAGGTTCTCAGGATTGATGTCCATATAGGGCAGTGCCGGCCCTGAAAGGGTGCAATAGTTGCCACCACATAGGGCCCCCAAATCGAAAGGGCCCCGATTTTTCAAATTTGCATGCATTTATGTATGTATAGTAATATGTATAGAATATTACAAACTTGAGTCTTAGTGCAACTGGTATTATTGCTTCTTTACAGCGGCCTAGGAAATGGGTTCAAAACTCGTCTCCATCACCTTTTCAGTTTATTTTTATTAAATGCACAAGCTTTCACAAAATAATATAAAAATTTCACACAATAACATGAAAATTCGAACCTTGACCCTCTAAATAGTTGAGAAAAAACAATACGCCACCTTTCCACTTATTGATTTGTTAAATTTGTTTGTGCTATTAGAATTTATAGAAGTTCAATTGAAAACTAAAATTATTTTTTTGAACAAAAAAAAAAAAAAAAAATTCTTAGTGCTTTTTAGGGCCTCCAATTGGCTTTCGAACTGGGTCCCTGAAATCTCAGGGCTGGCCCTGATACAGGGTGCTTGTGGTGTTTGAAAACGAGAAGGGTTGGTGGTTTGGGTGGTTCACTGGAGAAAGAGTGGTGGTGGCCGCCGTTGTTGTTTTTGTCGGGGAAAAAGTTATTGGAAAGATGAAAGAGAAAAAGCTGAGAGTTTGGAGAGAGGGACACATGGCAAGAGGGAAGCAGAGAGTTGTGAGATGTGGGCCCCACGGACCAAAAATAAATTAGTAAAATATTTAAAATACTCAATAAAAAATATTAAAATAATAATTATGAAAAAAATTTAAAATATAAAATAGTAATTTTGACAAAAGTATTTTCGGATTCGTAGTTCTGTAAAATCTTCGTCGTCACTACGAATTCGATTCCGTTGGTGCCTACGCATTCATATTGTCGAGTACTTTGAAAAAACGGTAAAATAATAGCTCGTACACATCATGAAAAGACGATCAACGAAAGTCAGCAATGTTGCCTCAAAAGGCATTTTCGTCAACTCACTTCTTTAAAATTAATAAAATCGTAAAATTAGGGATGAGTTGTTACACCCAATGCCCTACTAAACATGAATAAACGTCGAGGAAAATTGTAATATGTTCTATGAAAAACTTTATGGATTATTATATAAGTGTTTTGTTAGTAAATTCTTGAGGTTTTTAGTTGTAACTTTGTTGTTTGAGGATGCCCCCATTCTTACAAATTTCTGGCTTTGTCCTTGCTACTTGTGGTTGTAGTTCGGTAGACATCTGTCTCCCAGAATTCAACAATCTATAAATCCGAAGTCGAAGGGCTACCATTTTCAGACTCTGACGAACTTTATATATTTCGTATTTTCAAGACACAACTTGCAATTGAACAACAAAAAAATGAGAGAAACATAGTGGGAAAACCTATTTCTCAAGAGTAAGAATTAACTCTAATTTTCTACCCTAAATGCCAATGGTTTTATGAGTTTATAAAGAACCCAGGTACTGCGTATTAAAAAATGTGACTTTTCAATACTAAGTAGACATCATTTGACTAATGGTATACAATGGTCTCTTTCAGTGGAAAAGATACGTGTACTTCTTGAATTAATTGGAAACTCCTAATTAATTGATTACCTAATTAATTGATTAAGACCACATTATTTAACTCTAATGCTTAATTTAAGCAAATTAGAGCGGATGTGTACTCCTATGAAATCAAGTTCAAATTCCCCTTCTTCGAGTTTAAGATTAGATTAAGCTAAAATATCTATACATATAAATAAAAGGGGTGTGATATCCATACACTCCATTTTACTTCTCACACACCCCTTAATAATTTATGTCCATTAATCTTCTTAATTTCATATGATCCGACGGCTGAAAATTAAAAAGGTGTGTGAGAAGTAAAATGAGATGTGTGGATATCACACCCCTATATAAAATCAAAAGAAGACTATAAGCGTAATCAAATTGACTAAATGAAATCGAGTTAAGAGTAACCCTTCTCGTAAATCGAGTTGGACTTCCCCTTCACATACACTAAGTTTGACTTTCGCTTACGGTAGATCAAACTCAAACATCACTAGGGGAGATTTTTATTGTACCGGAAATACATAATACACCAAGTATAATAATACAATTAGTTAGAAATTAAAAAAAAAAAAAATTCTAGTCAATTATATATGACGTTTAGCATACGGACCTGTTTTTCCGGCACTAAAAATTTCTTTATCACTAGTATGGGCTAATTAACAGGTGATTAATGCTGAGTTAAATGAAATTTAGACAATCAAAATTGGGTAAAAAATTATACATTCTTCTAAATTTCTTGATCATCTTCTTCCACCAATATCTGTTCATCATCTTCTTGTTCTTGATCAGAATCAGAATTGTAAGAAATCCCAAGTTTCTTGCTCACGGTGGCTCCGTTATTAACTCCACCGCCTGCGGCATTACTACCGGTGCTCCTCCTCCAATTATCAGCTGGAACAGCCCTGGGGCGGCGGTCCTTGTCCATGTAAATCAAGAGCCGTCCATCGCCCATTCTCACTTTCTCGACAATGAATCTAGGCCGTCCGTACCTGTTGAGCGTCGACAAGAATTGAATTGGCGCCAAATTTGGCGGGAAATCCCTCGCCGTCACCGACCTCTCTGTTTTCAACATCCCCGACGTCGTTTTCAGTACTGATGTTGCTGAAGAAGACGACGATATTAATCTTGTTGACAGTAAGCCGTCGTCGTCCTCCGCCGTGAAATGATCGCCGCTCTCGGAGCCTAGGATTTCCGTACTCATCTTCAAGTCAAAGTCCAACCTCCGACTGCCACAGCGGCCGCCGCCTCTGCAGCTAGCGTAGTAACGATCCTCCTCATCTTCCCGTGAATCTTGACCGTCCGTTCCCGTACCGACAATCCCATAATTTCCAATGCCACCACCCAACAACTGCCTCCGCCTGTCAGAATATTCAAGAAAACCAACACTACGGCGATTATTCCGACGGTCACGATCGTCGCCGTCCTCACCTGACGATCTTCCTCCTTTCTGCGGCGGCGGGTCCATTTGCAGTAGCTTTGGTTTTCTTACTGCTATCTTTCATCAACTTCCAAGACTTCATCCCCCAATTAATTATCTAATTAAGCAGAGCACAATTGTTAATTAAGCATTCTTGCATGCATTTCTGCTGTCAACAAACAAGGCTTATCAGACTAAGTGGTGTCAGCGAATCATTGAACGCCATTATGCTCGATTTTGCGCAAAGTCACTCGGTTTAATTTCCACTATCTTCTCTTTATATATGGATTTAATTTATGGTTTATAATTTTTATTTATTTAACTGTATCAGTTTTAATCACCAACTAACTATATGTACTGGATACTCTGCTGCTTCAACATCCACCAACGCCGTCGTATATTGTCTCTAGCCTTACCTCCGCCGCAAGAACAACCACAAAGCGCCACCGCATACCGCCACGCCCTTGTCTTCCAAAGACGGCTACGCCGAATTGATGGGTTAAAATGGCCTGATAGTCCACATCGTCGTTGCCTCCCTCTGTAGACTCTGTTTAGCCTCTCTGCTTCTTCTATTGTTTTGAGAAAACGGTGCAAAAAGAACGGAGACCCCCCAACGAATGATCATCTGGGAAGTTTAGTATTGAATTGTCATGCTATTACGTATCAAAGTGAATTCTTCATGTTTATCCACAAAAGAATTTTGTTGCGGTTAATGTTGCTCGTTTGAATTTGTCATGCAGTTTGGGTCTAGTTTTTCTTAGCAAACTCCTCTTTTTTGTCTTCTGTTGCTAGTTGTAGATCTACTGAAGTTTCGTCATCTCAAAACATTTTCATGTAATCTTTGTTTTTCTTTCGAGCTTGTCCTCCGTTGTCAATAACAAAAAAAAAAAAAAAAAAAAAAAAAATATTTCAACTGGTAAAGACAAAATTACCATTTTCCCTATATGGGCATAATTGTCTTTTGGGCGTTAATTAGTGTTCTACGTGCGACCTCCGTTGAAACCGAAGCGCGCTGTTTCTCTGTTCTTCTTCTCCCTCGCGATCGCCCCTCCCGAACGACATGACCGACGACGAGCTGCTAACCAAACTCGATGACTCCACCAGAAACGCCACGCGTCACCAGATCGACGCCCTCCGCTCCATCCTCGACCAGAACGGCTCCGTCGCCTATCTCCAGCCTTACCTCCCGCCCCACAATACGCCGCCGGACGCCGCCGCATTCCGTCGCTCCGTGCCGCTGTCTACCTACGACGACTACGCCGAATTCATCAATCAAATGGCGGACACTCCACATATTCATCATCAACAGCCTCTCCTCTCAGTCGATCCACTGCTCTGCTTCTTCTACAGGTACAATACACATATACGTACATATATAATCACTTACTGCTTTGATTCTTCATCAATCGAATGAAAAATCGATTCTTTTTATTTGGGGTTTTGAAGCTCCGGGACAAGCTCACCGAGGCCAAAGTTGATACCTTACTTCGATTCCAAACTCTCCAAAGGTGCCTCCTTTATAGCTCACCAGGGCGGTTCTGCAATTCTCAGAAGGTATAATTTTTGAAAAAAAAAATTATTGAATTTTACCAGTAGTTTGCTCTTCTTTTCTCGAATTTCTTATGACTTAATGATTTTTACCTGTAGATTTGTAGCTTTTATTTATTAATTTTGTTATGATATTTGGATTTTGAGTAATGGGTTTGTCTTAAAAATTTGCACTAGGCTGTTTCCTCCGAGGCCCTCAGTGAATAAGATAATGTGGTTTATATATGCCGACAATGTGACAACTACAAGAGGTGGTTTTAAGGTTATGGCTGCTTCGACATACCCTTTGCAGAGTGGCAATGCAAATTGGTCTCAGCTTAGCTTTATTTCGAGTCCCCGGGAAGTCATTCTCGGGTCGAATGTTGAGCACCAGATGTATTGCCATCTCCTTTGTGGCCTTAGGAACTGTGATTCAATCGATGCAGTTCGAGCCCCTTATGCAATAGGCTTGATCAAAGTGTTTCGCCTCCTCAAGTCCAAGTGGGAGCAGATGTGTAATGACCTTGAACACGGGATACTGAGTTTGGAGATTGCTGATGTTGCTATGAGGGATTCTGTTGTTGATGTCCTTGGAGGGCCTCAACCGGAATTGGCAAAGAGACTTCGGACAGTTTTCGAGGGGAAGAGTTGGAGTGGGATTGTGAGCAAGTTGTGGCCAAATGCTCGTTATGTTAAGTGTGTTGCTACTGGAAGTATGGAGCAGTATTATCCGAAACTTAAGCACTATGCAGGAGAGATACCTCTGTTAGGTGGAGACTACTTCGCTTCGGAATGCTGTGTGGGTATCAACTTGGATATTATGCAACCCCCTGAGAAAACTAAATTTGTTTTGCTTCCAACTGCCGCCTATTTTGAGTTTCTTCCATTCGATATGAACGAGACTAATGATGCCGGTACAGAAACGGTCGATATTTCTGGTGTTGAGGTGGGGAAGATGTATCAAGTGCTTGTTACTACTTACAGAGGATTTTACCGGTACCATTTGGGTGATATAGTGAGAGTTGTTGGTTTTTATAATTTGTCTCCGGAAGTTGAATTTGTGATGAGAGCACCTAAAGGCCCAGGTGAGATTATAACCGAGAAGGACTTGATGTCTGCAATGCAAAGTTTCCAGCTTATGCTTGAAAATGCAATGGCAACGGAGATTACTGAGTTTGCAAGTTTTTTAGATACTGAGTTGAGCCCAAAACAGTTGAAGGTATTTGCAGAAGTTGGAGAGAGATGCATGTTGTTTACACAGGAGAAGATAGAGGACTCGCTTGTAGTTCTTAGGAGGTGTTGTTCCTCTGTCGAGGATGGTTTGGGAGGCATTTACAAGGTGCAGAGAGATAGAGGTGAAGCAGGCCCTTTGCTGTTATATGTTGTAAAGTCCGGTAGCTTTGACAGACTATCACAGGTAGCCATCGGGAATGGAGCACCAGCTAGTCAATATAAACCACCCAAGATCATAAGAAATCGTGAAATTGTTCGGTTGCTTGAAGAATCTGCTCTTGTTACGATTTCCTGAATTATTCATTGGGAAGATAATACAACAATTACTCTTGGCAGGATGAGCTCTGTTGCTGTACGATTGGACACCAAATTACAGACATAGCGTACCATTTCATTGTTGTAAAACAAATCTAGTAATATTTGTTCGATAACCAGGATGTATGCTACTCTGTTTATATTCTGGTTCTTGTTACTTTACTGCTCTTGCGTGGTAAATAAAAGCATTATATATATATATATATATATATATATATATATATATATATTACAACAAACATAGTTCTATCATGAATCAATTTAATTATCTAAATAAAGCAGTCCATTTTCAATGAGAATTTCGGACAACAGTTGCCTTTCATTTCTTTGGTTCCTTTTAATTGTTAATTTCTCCTTGGATTTGTTCCAGGGTTTTTCCCTTTGTTTCAGGTACAACAGCAATCACGAACAACACAGCGAGAACATTGACCACTGCATACAGAATGAAGGTACCTGAAAATCATGCACAAGTAAGTTAACAAATTGCTTTATAACTTTTATTAGTAACTACCATGTACATTTAGATAGCTTTATAAGTTTACTGAATATTACTCCTTACGACGTAATTAGAACGGAAGATGTTAATTCTATTTACCATATGAGTTCCAACTCATAAGAAAGTTGAAAGTGTAGGAACACAGCCATGCACCAACCCAGTTCACTAACGTTGTTAAGCTTCCGGCCTGTCCTTTAATGTTTATAGGGAATATCTGTAGAGGATAGAAATTTTCTATAGATTGGTGACTTGATCAAGACAACGATTGATGGAGAAATGAATAAATCTTGCAAATCTTATATACCTCCGACATTATAACCCACGGAACTGCTCCCATCCCTATCGAAAAAGATCCTATAAAGATCTGAATTCAGAAACTAACTGTTAGCTAAAGAATGTAAGGAGAAGAAAATACATGAAAAAGATAGTTTTCAAACTGATCTGCATGGATGAGATAAAGGAGTTACTTACCAATATGCCTGCTACAGCAAATATGGGAGCTGCATCGCGTGCCAGTTCATGAACCTGGTAAACAAAGAGCTCTCTTGTCATCGTTATGTTGGATAAAGCTAAACACGAAGATTAGGGTCAATGTTCGAGGATTACCTTCAGAAAGAATGAAATGGCAACGAGGACACAGCCAAGTATCAACCCGGATGCAGAAGCCTAGAGTAAATTGGGGACAAGTTAAAACTTCCGCGTATGAATAGGAATCTTTCTCATAAAATTCTCAAAGAACTAAAACTGTGCTCTGACTTACCAAAATTAGAGGTTTTCTTCCCGCTTTATCCATCACGGCTGCACCAAGGCCAGTTACTACAACCTGTAGATCAGAACCAGATCAAGATGCTTATAACTGAGAGAAATTGAAATATTCCAAGAGTTGTCACAGTAAGCATGTAGAACCTGAAGAATGGCATAGGTTATAGTTCCGATGTCTGGAGAAAATCCTGAGGCAGAAAACAATATCTTTCTTAAGTGAGTGATTCAGTTTGCACTCTGGAAAATGAAAAGGATACAGACAGGTATATTGAAGTTGTATATATATACCTGCTTGCTCAAATATATCACTGACATAGAAACAGACCCCGTTGATTCCCCCCAATTGTTGACAGACCATCAACCCGACTGCAATCTGAAACAAATAGAGCAATTTGGCTTGAGGGAAAGAACAATAAAATTGACTGTACACAGGGTGTAGGGAGAAGTTCTTACAATGACCGAGCGCAAGTATCTCCTTTGAAACAAATCGAGCAAATTGGATTGAGGGAGCCGATCAAGAGTTGCGATATACTCCTGCCAAGGTATTACACAGTATTACTTTAAATATATGATCTTCGAAATGCTCAAACATATTGTCATTATGGTCTAGGAGATGGAGAGCAGGTATTAAAAATAAGAACCTGGATTTCTGCTGCTTCATCAGATATGTCAGCGTCTTTGCCGCGAAGTTTCTGCAGCGCTAATTCAAACTCTTTCCGGCGTCCTGTCTTTGCCTGCATCCATGATGAAATTGTAATGTATGTCTTCTTTTTATTGAATGTTGCCATCAGATAAACAGAAAATGCAAAAGAGTACTTTCTTACCAACCATCTTGGAGACTCGGGAATGAAAAAGAGACCGAAAATGATCACAGCACAGGGAACAATTCCTGCAATCATCGCACAGGTGAGCACTCACTTAATTACATATCATAGGGTGTTCTAACTAAAAGCATATTTTGTCTTAGAAATTCACCGATTAGTGCTAAAGCCCGCCAATGCACTACTACCCCGATAATGAAGGAAACGGACACTCCAGAAACAATCATTAACTATAAAATGCGAATAGGGCAATGTTAGTTATGGTCCAAAACACTTGCAGGTATCACGGAATTCATTTCTCATTACATGTTTACCTGATTTACAGCAGTTAATCTTCCTCGAAGATTTTTGGGCGCAATCTCAGCTACGAAAACAGGTACCTTATTACAATCCACCCATTATTCCATCAGACTATGTTGATAACATGTGTTGAATCTTTAAATAGTTATAGTTTGGTGTACAAAATACTCAATTGCAGAAGAGGGTGATGACTCACAATGTACGAAAATGCTCCACTTCCGTACCCAGTTGCCACTCTTCCGATGTCCAGAGACACAGCCCCCTTCAACAGAAAATGATAAAGAACACGAATAAGGTCAAATATTTACTGAGAAGGTAAAATCACAGAGAAATTCCAGCAGTAAAATTGGTACGAACCTTGGAGAAGTAAATAGCAAGCCAGCCTGCAACACAGAAAACACAGGACATTCTCAAGGCCTGCATACAATTTTACAGTATTGATACTGTTAGACGGCGAATATCGGTGAACCGAATTAGGTGATGTCTATATTCGACATAATTTTCGAACTCATACCCCTTTTCGACCAAGAAAATCAGTGATCGGCCCGATTGTGATAGCACCTATCATTGCACCGAATGTCAAAATGGAGCCAAACATTGAATACTGCATACAGATGCACAAGAAGGTAAGATTTTCAGTTTTCAAATCCATAAATTATGATGCAGAATGTTTACATCTTTTCTTGAATCGAAAACTTCTCCCTATGGTTACTGGTAGCGCCTCAGAGATCGAAAGCAATGGCTCAACAGCCATGAATCTGATTGAAACTGCCAGTCTGCCACAATGCATATTTTCATTCATTCACTACATTAACATGCATGCATTTTGTGTAATCCTAATCACATTCATACCTCTGCTAATGACAAACCAAGATCTTTCATGATGCCAGACTGAGTGGGCGACGAGTAACCAACCTGGAAGAAGTCATACAGAGAGTGTCAGAACCAAAATACCAAAACAACTCGCCTGTCCAGAGATCGCTGCTGTGGGAACGAAAACCTGAATAAATCCTAAGCACTTACGCCGCAACCAAATTCATAAGAGCCGCAGACTGCAACAAATGTGCTGAGGTAAACCATACATTGATCGCCTTTGGCGCTCCCATGACCTGATCCATCTCCATCAGCCGCTTTCACTGCCCTCACCAGCGGCTCTCTCATCTCCTCCCGTGCAGCATTCTTTGATAGATCTTCAATGGCCATGCCTGCCCGATTATACGACTCTCCGGTACGTTTATGAATCTTTACAAATGTCAAAAGGAAGGAAGATTCAAACCGAGGTCAGAAGGGATGTAAAAAAATTCTAAATTTTCGACGAAAGTATCATTTTCGAGCTTCTAAGTTTGATCTAAACTGCCTCTTTGATGACATTGTTTCTGTTTCTGTTTCTGTTTAATAAGTTTGAACAAAGGAGCTCAAAAGTAGGCAATTCTGGTGCTCAATTAGTTAAAAACTTGACTTGCTCAAAAGATTGCTACTAATTGTGTATTTGCTGACAAGGCAGTGCATCCCAGCACCAATCCTTTTAATAAAACGACGATAATAATAATAATAATCTTTGCCGTTTTGAATTTGTTTGCAATTTGCATGCAAATAATTAAGGAGACATGTTTCCACTTCCAGATAAGCATGGCAGAGTTGGATAATGTTAAAAACAGTCGGTTTCTACAATGTTTTCGAAGGCGGAACACGGAATACATGCAAGTTTTAAAAAATGCTAGGCGCTAGTCGGTCGGAGGCAGAGGTCTAGGGCCTCGATATCTACACGAGGACTAGGCGGTTTTTTTTTTATGTTTTGATTAAATTTATTATGTAATACTATTTGGATACATAAATTATCAAATAAAATGATATATAGTCTATAAGGTATCAGAACATATTGGAAACATGGGGCTCTTAAAATTTAACGAGTGTTCATCCGAGTATTCAACAAGTCTCTTAAAATTTATTGAAAAACTAAAATGCAAAATAAAAGTTAATCTATTTTCTATCTAAATGAGAATCACTACTTAGGCGGGTTTAGGTGGATTAGGCGGGCGCCTAGCCAGGTGGATGCCTTTTCTTATTCAAATGCCTAAGAATAAATCAAGGAGGTGGCCAGTCGCCTACTTAGCGTCTAGACAGGGCCTAGGTAGCATTAGGCAGAAATTTTAGAACAGTGGACACTTAATATTATTGTTCTATTCAAATTGAACATATCAACATGTCGTTCACTTTTCTTTTAAAAGTTAAAACACTAACAACATGCAAAAAAGACCCCGATCCAAGAGAAAATAACATGGATGTCACACGTTTAAGTTTCTCACATGACTGGATGTGATTGGTTTAAGATATTGTAGGTAAGTTCCGCATAAGCGCAAATAAGCCGTTTCCTTTTTCTCCTTTTTCCCACAGGTGAAAATTAATTTTCTGGTCCATTAATGGTTAAACAAAAGGCAAAACGAAGCAAATAAATAATAAAATATCAAACATTTCTTGCAACAAAAGAAAACCTAATTCTGTCGCGAATTGGTTTTATTATCTGGGAAAATAGCAGCACAATATTCTTCTGGTTTTCAAAGATTTCATCTGCCAAGTTTCTGCATTCATTTGTCTAAATTTTCACGCAGAATTACTGCAGTAAACAAATGCTCCTCATTTCTTTTCGTTTTCTTCCTTTTGTTCTCTACTTGTTAATGGCTCCTTGAATCTGTTCCAGGGTTTTCCCTTTCGTTTCAGGGACCATCGAAACCACGAAAGCCATGGCCAGTGCGTTGATTGCGGCATACAAAACGAAGGTGCCTGAAAATCGCGTGCACGTAAGTTATCAGATCTTATAACTTCTGGGAGATTTATAATCTTAACCTTAAGTATTAGTCTTTAGTTCTTGTTGTGTAACAAGAAAGAAAAATGTAGTCACCGTAGGAGCTCCAACTCATAAGATAGTTGAAAGTGTAGGAACACAACCATGCGCCGAACCAGTTCACCAGTGTTGCTACGCTTCCGGCCTGCCCTTTAATGTTTATCGGGAATATCTGCAGCAGACAGTAAATTTGTTTAGATTAGCAGCATGATTGGTAATTAATGGATAGATTTGTGATAAACTTAGATTTTTATGTCTACCTCAGACATAATGACCCAAGGAACTGCTCCCATTCCTATCCCAAAGGATCCAATATAGACCTGAATCCGGAAACTAGTTGTTAAAGAATGCAATTACAATAAACGAAAACCCGATGTTAAAGGAGACTGATCTGTGTGGATGAAGTATTTCAACGAGGCTTAAGATTTACCAGAATGCCGGTTACAGCAAGTATGGGAGATGCCTTGTGTGCCAAGTCATGAACCTGGTTCACAAAGTGCACTCTTTGTCAGGTTATTTTCGGATAAATCTAGAGCATTCTATGGTAGGGTGAACAATGAAGGCTGAGGATTACCTTGAGAAAGAATGAAATGGCAGTCAGGAGAGATCCGAGTACCAAGCCAGATGCAGAGAGCTAGAGAGAAAAAATAAATTAAAACATATTGGATAGGAAAAGGAATCTGTCTCAGAAAATTCGTGGAACTAAAATCACGCACTAGCTTACCACAATTAGAGGCTTTCTTCCGGCTTTATCCATCACGGATGCACTAATACCAGTAACCACAACCTGTAAAAACAGAACCACTTCAAGACAGTTCTTACGGAGAGAAATTAAAAGATTCCAAATGCTGTCACAGTAGGAATTGAGAACCTGAAGAACAGCAAAGGATATAGTCCCAACGCTGGACGAGAATCCTGACCAATAACATCAAGATTTCAATTGTAGGACAAGATTATTTGCTTAAGTAAATGATTCAATTTGCACTAATGGAGATAAAAACAGACTGAACGTAAGTTGAGTGTTGTAGATTGAAAACATATAAAGTAGTAGTAGTAGTGTCAGAACGCAAAGATGTACTTTCGAAAGTATGGCCTTTTAACCTGCTTGCTCAAAAATATCACTGACATAGAAACCAACCCCGTTAATTCCCCCTAATTGTTGGCAGACCATCAGCCCGATGCCAATCTGATCAAAAAAAGAAACAACCAAATGGAAAGCGAACTCAAACGCAAAGAAAGATAGAACTGACTATAGAAATGGAAGAGAGAAGCTTACAAGGACTGAGCGCAAGTATCTCGTTTGAATCAAATCCAGCAACTTCGCTTTAGGGAGTCGTTCAAGAGTTGCTATGTAATCCTGTCAAGGAATTTCTTAAAATAACCGATCATACGGATGTTCTTAAGATACTGTCATGTAGGTTAGGAGATGGGAACCTGGATTTCTGCTGCTTCGTGAGAGATGTCAGCGTCTTTGCCACGAAGTTTCTGTAGTGCAGCTTTGAAATCTTTATGGCGTCCTGTCTTTGCCTGCATTGATAATATGACTTCATTTCGTTCAATTTTACCTCTGAATGATTAGTAAAAAGTAAAATAAAAGTAGTTTCTTACCAACCATCGTGGAGACTCGGGAATGAAAAAAAGACCGAAAATAGACACAGCACACGGCACAATTCCTGAAATCACAACACAAATGAGCCCTGTGCTAATGTGTTAGATAACATGGAGTTTAAAGAATACAGTTGTCTAAGTAATTCACCGATTAATGCTAATGCCCTCCAACTTACTACTACCCCGATTATGAAGGAAACAGAGCTTCCAACACAGATCATTAACTGAAAAAAATGAATAAGAGAAGTCAGATATGAATAATCGGTGTTGTTTCTCGTTAGCTTGAAGTATTGCATTTCTTGTTACATGTTTACCTGATTTACAGCAGTCAGTCTTCCTCGAAGATTTTTGGGTGCGATTTCAGCTATGAAAACAGGTACCTTAACATGTTTTGAAATATCATCTATAAGGTACTTATAAGTAATTTTTCGGTCTCAGAAAATACTCAAGCTATAGAGGAGAGTAATAGCTCACCAAGTACGAAAAGGCTCCCATTCCGTATCCACTTGCCATTCTCCCAATGTCCAATGACAAAACCCCCTTCAAAAGCAATAAGATGGAAAGCATAAATTAGGGCCAAATCTTCGAGGAAAATATTCGTTTAGTAGGTAGAAGTACAGAAAAGTTTCGGGTGTAATATGAACCTCGGAGAAGTAAATAGCAAGCCAACCTGCAACACAGAAAGCAGAAGACATTCTCAAGGCCTGCATACAATTTTACGGTGAAGATATTGTTAAACAGCGAATACCAGTCGAAACAGAATTCATTTCCTGCTAAAACTTCTGAACCCAAAGCCCCAATTCGTACCCCTTTTCGACCAAGAAAATCCGCAATAGGCCCAATAGTGATAGCTCCTACCATTGCACCAATTGTCAAAATGGAGCCAACCACTGAATACTGCATACATATGTAAAGGAAGAAGAAGAAACTTCAGCTTTTGAAGTTGTCAAGATGAATCAAAAGCATTAGGGAGCTGCTATTTTCGCTCCAGAAAGTCATCCTGCACTCTCCCTATGTAGGTCTGCTTCACGAGCAGCGTCTGGAGACTGAAAGCAATGGCACATCAGCTATACATACCTCTGCTAATGTTAAATTAAGATCTTCCCTAATTGCAGACTGGGTTGGTGACGAATAACCGACCTGGAAGCCATAGATTTACTGTCAGAATTTACCATCCATAACAAGCTAAAGAAGGAAAAAAACTGCAGAATAAGCACTTTTTTTTTCCAAGCAGAATAAGCACTTACACAGCATCCAAATTCGTAAGAGCCACAGACAGCAACAAGTGTGCTGAGATAAACCATCCATTGATCCCCTCTTCTGCTTTCACCAGCCATGAGTGGTTCTCTTATTCCACCATCCATGTCTGCCCTGGATTGTATAAACTCGAAACGTCTCGATGAACTAGTATAAATGGCAAAGAGAAAATGATTCAAACAGATGGTTTGTGTGAGCAAGAAACTGTGAAAGAATGGAAACCATGAAATTTTTATCTTCTTGGACAAAATGGATGTGAATTTATATGCAAAAGCATCTTTTTACTCTTTTATCTTTTTCTGAACTCATGAAATTTTGATGCTCTCCCTCTAACTGATGCTCTTGTTTTTTAGTAATTAACAAAGCTTTAAAAGTAAGCAATTCTTGTACTCAAGTATAAGCTGACAAGGCAGGAATATTATATGGATGGTGCTATCCACACACATCCTTTTATCTTTTACACACTCCTCTCAATTTTTAGCCGTGGATTGAATGAATTACACAAAATTAAAAGACAGAAATTAACAAGTGGTGTGTGAGAGTAACTGATGCTCTCCCTCTAACTGATGCTCTTGTTTTTTAGTAATTAACAAAGCTTTAAAAGTAAGCAATTCTTGTACTCAAGTATAAGCTGACAAGGCAGGAATATTATATGGGTGGTGCTATCCACACACATTCTTTTATCTTTTACACACTCCTCTCAATTTTTAGCCGTGGATCGAATGAATTACACAAGATTAAAAGACAGAAATTAACAAGTGGTGTGTGAGAGGTAAAAATGGTGTGTGGATAGCACCATCTTATATTATAAGGCCAAATTTCTTTTTGGGTCCTTGTAGTTTGCTCCGAGTTCCATTTTAGTCATGTAGTTTCGCTTCTACCAATTGACCGTGTAGTTTACCAGATGTTGCAATTTGAGGACAACTCCTTTTATATTCATTTTCTTGGCAGAGAAATTACACGACCATGTAGAGTGACATATTAGAAAAGAGACGAAAAATGCGTAATTAACTTGAAATACTATTAAAGTGGCACTTTGTTAAGTTGTGCCATCATAAGTTCATATAATTCAATTTGTTATACTTTTCCATTAAATAAAACATGATGTTAGTCTGTCAGAAGGAGGACCTACTTCCAAATGAACAGGGTGAGGCATATATAATAATTGCATATACGCAAGAGAAAGTAAATCTCATACGTTTAGTAAGTGATTAATATTTAGAGTATTTCCAAGAGAAAGTGAATCTCGTGAACTCTTACCACAAAAAACAAAAGAAAAACTTGTCTTCCAAGATTATGATACTCGTCGTTAGGAATGTATGGGCATAATCGGTGTGCAAAACGGAGTTAAAATTAATTAGAGCTCATTTGAGACTTAGTTTTAAATTACTAAAAGCGCTTTTAGAGAAGATATTTTTAGGTTCCAAAAGCACAAGTGCTTCCTGGAAGAAGCACATAACTTGCATTTTAACTAAGGAGCACATAACTGGTGCTTTTTATAGGAAACACTTCAAGTATTTTTCTAGAATTAACTTACATTTTAACTAAGGATTGGTTTCAAGAACGGCCAAGTTTTGAACCCAAGCTAGCTCTGCCGCTAGTCACACAGATAAATATGAGAGGAAGGATTGATATGAAATTTATCTTTAAAAAGAGATACAATATTCTTTTTGTTTCTTTGAAGATTTCATCTACAAAATTGCTGCATTGATTTGTCAAAATTTTCACTGAAATTTACTGCAACGAATGCTCTTCGTTTCCTTCCTTTTGTTCTCTACTAGTTAATGGCTCCTTGGATTTGTTCCAGGGTTTTCCCCTTCGTTTCAGGTACCATCGAAACCACAAACACTACGGCCAGAGCGTTGATTGCTGCATACAGAATGAAGGTACCTGAGAATCGCGCACACGTACGTAAATTATCAGTTCAAATAACTTGCTAGAGTCATAGTGGCAAAGGAAAATGTAGTTACCGTAGGAGCTCCAACTCATAAGATAGTTGAAAGTGTAGGAACACAACCATGCAACGAACCAGTTCACCAACGTCGCTAAGCTCCCAGCCTGCCCCTTGATATTTATAGGGAATATCTGCGGCAATAGAAATTCATTTAGATTAGCGAGATGATCAGTAATGTATGGATAGATTAGGGTAAATCTTGAAAATTTTATATACCTCAGACATAATGACCCAAGGAACTGCTCCCATTCCTATCGCAAAGGATCCTATATAGACCTGAATCAGGAAACTAGTTGTTAAAGAACGTAAGTACAATAAACGAAAGCACGATACTAAAGAAGACTGATCTGTGTGGATGAAGTATTTCAATAAGGCTAAAGATTTACCAGAATGCCGGTTACAGCAAGTATGGGAGATGCCTTGTGTGCCAAGTCATGAACCTGGTTCATGAAGTGCTTTCTTGTCAGACTATCGCTAGATGAAAGGAGGTGTTAGGGTCAGCGGTTGAGGGTTACCTTCAGAAAGAATGAAATGGCAGTCAGGAGACATCCGAGTACCAAGCCTGATGCAGAAATCTAGAAAAATCGAGAAGAGTTAACCTTCCGAATATGAATAGGAATTAGTCTCAGAAAATTCCTAGAATTAAAACTAGCTGTACACTAGTTTACCAGAATTAGAGGCTTTCTTCCGGCTTTATCCATCACAGATGCACCAATGCCAGTAACCACAACCTGTAAAACAAAACCGCTTCAAGATGCTTCCAATGGAGAGAAATTAAAAGATTCAAAGTACTGTAACAGTAGGAGGTTAGAACCTGAAGGATAGCAAAGGATATGGTTCCAACACCAGGCGAAAATCCTGCCATATAACATATAGATCAAGATTATCTGCTTTAAGCCATTCAATTTGCACTCGACAAGACGAAAGATACAGAAGCATACGGTGAAATTATAGATACTGAAAACATAGATTACAGTAGTATCAGAATTCTAAGTAGGGCCTTTGTACCTGCTTGCTTAAAAATATTGCTGGTGTAGAAACAGACCCCGTTAATTCCCCCCAATTGTTGACAGACCATCAGCCCAACCGCAATCTGATCAAACAAAAAAGCAATGTCAAGGAAAGTTACTTAAACTTAAAGGCAAGAAAACATAAATCCGAGTATACAAAAAGAAGCTTACAATGATCGACCGCAAGTATCTCTTTTGAAAAAAATCCAGTAATTTAGCTTTTGGGAGCCGTTCAAGAGTTGCTATATAATCCTGTCAAGGTACTTCTTATCTTAATATATGCGATCTTCCGAATGCTACTTTCATGTAGGTTAGGAGATAAAGAACCTGGATTTCTGCTGCTTCGTGAGAGATGTCAGCATCTTTACCACGAAGTTTCTGCAGTGCAACTTCGAAATCTTTCTGGTGTCCTGTCTTTGCCTGCATTGAATATGAAGTCACATTCCTCGTCTTCATTTGGTTGAATGTTACCACTAAATAATTAGAGAAAAGAAAATCAGTTTCTTACCAACCATCTTGGAGACTCAGGAATGAAAAAGAGGCCGAGAATGGTCACAGCACATGGAACAATTCCTGCAATCACCACACAAATAAGCTAGCTGCTACTGTATTAGATAACGCAGGGTTTTCTGATTAAGCACGGTGTGTCTAAGCAATTCACCGATTAATGCTAAATCCCTCCAACTTACTACTACCCCAAATATGAACGACATGGACCCTCCAACGCAGATCATTAACTGAAAAATATAAACGATAAACAGACAAAGTTAGATGTCATCAAAACCGATTATTCTGTTGTTGAAATAAGATCGGTATTGTCGCTAGTTAGCTTCAGGGATTGCATTTCTTGTTACATTTTTACCTGATTTACAGCAGTTAGTCTTCCTCGAAGATGTTTGGGTGCGATTTCAGCTACGAAAACAGGTACCTTATTATTAACCACACAATATTGCATCAAACTCTGCTAGTACCTTATTATCTATATGGTACTTAAATGTATTTTTTGATCTCAGAAAATACTCAAGATGTAGAAGAGAGTAACAGCTCACCACGTATGAAAAGGCTCCCATTCCATATCCACTTGCCAGTCTCCCAATGTCCAGAGACAAAACTCCCTTCAATCACAATACGATGAAGAACATATATTAAGGTCAAATATCGGAGGACAAATATTTGCGTAGCAGGTAAAATGACACGAACCTTCGAGAAGTAAATAGCGAGCCAACCTACAACACAGAAAGCACAGGAAACTCTCAACGCCTGCATACAATTTTACAGTGAACATATCAGTAGAAACAGAACTAGTTTCTGAACAAGTGTATTCAGGTTAGTTTTGCAAATTCGTACCCCTTTCCGGCCTAGAAAATCAGTTATGGGACCAATTGTGATAGCACCCATCATTGCACCGAATGTCAATATGGATCCAAACACTGAAAACTGCGTATAGATCATGCACAAAAGATCTAGGTACAATTAGAAGTAGAACTATTTGTTGTATTTGTATTTATTTTGTCAACTTTCCGATGTAAGGCTTTTCGATTTCTTCAACAATCTCAACTCATGAACCATTCATTGTATTTGTATTCCTACATGTTATGATCACTTTCCATACCTCTGCTAATGTTAAACTGAGATCTTCCCTGATGGCAGATTGAGTCGGCGATGAATAACCAACCTGGAATCCACAAAAGAGTGTCAGAATTTACCTTCCAAAGATCCCAAATTTTTCTGTGCACCAATGAAGAGCTAAATGCTACTGATTAGGAAAAATGGCTGAAATGATAAAAAATTCTTACAAATCCCAATTGTTGAAATGAGTACTTTTCAGTATTTCATCGATATGTCGTCAATATTTGTAAAACGATCATTTCAGTCGATTTCCCTATTAATTAAGCACTTACACAGGATCCAAATTCAAAAGAGCCACAAACTGCAACAAATGTGCTGAGATAAACCATCCATTGATCCCCTCTGCTGCTTCGATCTTCACCGTCCATTTTATTCTCCACCACCCTCATGAGTGGCTCTCTTGCTTCCTCCTTCTGCACATCCCTCTCTACGTTCTCTTTGATGGCCATGTCTGCCTGAATTTTACAAACTCGAAACGTCGCGATGAACTTGTGCAAATGGAAGAGAGAAACGATTAAAAGAGATGGACTATGTAATCAAGAAACAATCAAATAATGGAAACCAGTAAATCTTTATCCAGTAACATCATCTTTTTTTTTATTTTTCTGAACTCGTAAAAGTTTTGATCTGCACTGACACTGGCTTTGTTGATTTGAAGTGTCTAACAAAGAGATAAAAGTGAGCAAATCTTGAGGACAAGTAGTTATAAACTTGACAAGGTATTGTCGTCTTTTTGCGCGTCACACGGGGATAATTTTTTCAGCAAAATGCCGGAGCGCGTAGGGCTGTTGGGCATGACACGTAGATGTATAAGTTGCTCTGCTCTGATACTATGTTAGAATGTTATTATTTCTTAAAAACGAATATAGACAATGGGTGGAGGGGCTAACGATATTTGAAGTTCTTATGCTAGACTTCCATCCTTCGATGTGATATGGCCTTGGCAAGTTCATGTAATTTTGTTTTTGTTGCTTTTAGGACGCATCACGAAGCTAACAAGGGATACCGATGTAAGCTCTTGAAGAACAAGTTATGGAATCCACCAGATTTTTTGTTGAAAACCGAAAAGTTCGTTTAATTACTGACTGAAAGATGAGATTACCTTGGAAGCCAACTACTTAAATAACTTAATCACAACGCCATGAGGAAGCTCAAGGGCCTTAGGGAAATAAACTACATCAATCAGGACAAGCCTCGCAAATTGTCGATAGAATGCATGACGTGTCATGACTTGCATTCTGCCAACACTTCGCAACGCTTGTCATGTTGTGGTCAACATTGATGTTCCGGCGTGCCACGATGCGAGGGTTGTCGTGTCAAGACAAGTCATGACATGCATTTTCAAACACTTTGACACGCTAACCCTCGCATCTTGGTACGTCAAAACATCATTGTTGGTAGGCGTTACCCATAAAGGAAAAAACAAAATTGCATGGCAGTTCACCTTCCTTAGCTTTACCTTAACGACATCATTTGCTTTCGAAATTCTCCTCCAATAAACTAGCTCTGCCACTCACCGATCACGTACATAAGCCTGTCTTTCTCTCCTCTCCAAATTCTTAGTTTGAAATTCTTAAATTTTCCGAGAAACCAAGCGGAGCATTAAAGTTTATAGAGAGAATGCATGGCGTGTCATGACATGCATTATACCAACAATTCGTGACGCTTGTCATGTCGTGGCCAACAACAATGTCTGATGTGCCACGATGCGAGGGTTACCGTGTCAAGACAAGCCATGCTAAGAGCACAAAACGTCGGCAAAATGCATGCCATGACATGTCATCGCATGCCAACAACGATGTTTTGGCGTGCGGTTCACCTTCCTCAGCTTTACCTTAACGACTTGTTGGCTTTCCAAATTCTCCTCCGATAAACCGGCTCCGCCACTCGCTCTTTCTCTCTTCTCCAAATTCTTAGTTTCAATTACCTAAATTTTCTGAGAAACCAAGTAGAGCATTAGGGTTTATAAAGAGAATGCATGGAGTGTCATGACATGCATTCTGCTGACAAATCGCGAAGTTTGTCACGTCGAGGCCAACAACGATGTTTCGGCATGCCATGATGCGAGGGTTACTGTGTCAAGACAAGCCATGCCAAACGCGCAAAACATCGGCAAAATGCATGCCATGACATGTCATCGTATGCCAACAACGATGTTTTGGCTTGTCATGATGTGAGGGTTAGCATGTCATAACATGCATCTTTTATTTGCATAGATTCTTACCGGTAAGAAGACGTTCAATATCTGAGCTGAATATTTACACAGATGATTACCGGTAAGAATATGTTCATTATCTGAGCTACATATTTATGAAGGTTATTACCGTTAAGAACACTTCATATATTTCCTAGATTTTTTTTGGGTAAAGTACAAAAAACTACCTCAACTATTGATGTCATGACACTTTCATACCTCATCTTTTAAAATTGACAATGTCATACCTCATCTTACGAATTTGTGCCAATGTTATACCTTCCGTTAGCCTGCCGTTAATTTGTCAATTAAATGCTGACGTGGCTTGATCTAGATCCCACTTTCTATTAAAAAAAATTAAAAAAAAAATCATTTAATATTTTTAAATATTAAAATAATAAAGAAAAGTTAAAAAACAAATAAAAAAAAAAATCAAAACCTTTCGTCCCATTAACCCCAACCCCCCCCCCCCCCCCGAAGAAGAAGAAGAAGACTCTCTCTCCCCATCTTCTTCTTCCCTGCGTAATTTTCAACCAAAAATAAATAAAAATATTTGAAAACCCGTTAACCCCCAACCCCCCCCCCCCCCGAAGAAGAAGAAGGAAAGAGGAGAAGAAGAAGGAAGAAAAAATAAAAATAAAAATAAACCCCAACCCAGTTCGCAACCCCCCCCCCCCCCAAAAAAATCCAACCCCTAGCAACCCAAAAAGAAAAAGGAGGAGGAAGAAGAAGAAGAAGAAAAGAAAAAAAACCCAAATCCCGTTCGCCAGGCCGATTCCGTGAGGGGTGGGTGCAGAGGGTGGATGCGAGGGGAAGACGAACTAGGATTTTTTTTTTTTTTTTTTCTGGGTTGCAGGTAGGGGCTCGGGTGGGGGAGAAGAGGGGAGGGGGGGGATGGGGGAGAAGAAATAAGGACGCCGAGGGTTGAGGGGGCGGAGGGTGGGAAGGGATGAAGGTTTTTTTTTCTTTTTTTCCTTCTTTTGTTTTCTGGGTTGCAAGCTTGCAGCAAGTAGATGGGGGAGGGTTTTCTAGGTTGCAGGCTTGCAGCAGGTAGATGGGGGGAGGGAGCAAGGGAAAGGGACGAAATGATTTTTTTTTTTTTTTTACTTTGTTTTATTATTTTAATATTTAAAAAAAATATTAAATTATTTTTTTTTAGTTTTTAATAATATTTTATTAATTTTTTTAATAGAAAGTGGGCACCGAATCAAGCCACGTCAGCATTTAACTGAGAAATTCACGCCAAGCTAACGGAAGGTATAACATTGGCACAAATTCGTAAGATGAGGTATGACATTGTTAATTTTAAAAGATGAGGTATGAAAGTGTTGTGACACCAATAGTTGAGGTAGTTTTTTGTACTTTACTCCTTCTTTTTTTTTCTTAAAAAAAAAATTATTCTGAAATAGTAGGCAAAATGTTAGAAAAATGCATGGTGTGTAATGACTTGTCATGACACACTAACCCCCACATTGTGTCACGACATAACAAGACTCGTGAATTGTTGACATAATGTGTGGCATGTTATGATATGCATTCTACCGACAATTCGCGGTCGCGACAAACAACAATGTTCCGTCGTGCCACGATGCGAAGGTTATCGTGTCAAGACAAGCCATGACATGCATTAACCCTCGCATCGTGACACACCAAAACATCACTGTTGACAGGCGTTACCAGAAAGAAACAAACAAAACTGTCATTGTGATTGATTGGACATGCCTAACTATCGTTTTATATAGGTTGTTTCAATCTTCCTCCGAAATTTTAGCTGCATGTCCCCCTTCTTTGTACTTTTCTCTTTTCCTTTGTAATAAATTTTGGTAGGTTTGGTGCTTGAGGTCCAACCTCCCTCTAGCTCATGCCTATGCCCGATTTAAGTCAACAAATAAAAACTTAATTAATCAGCGTAAAAATAGCAGTACAATAATTTTGTGGTTTTAATTTGAAGCATCTTCAAAGATTTTCCATCTTTCTGAATTGAGCTGCCAAAATAATTTCAATGAGGATTTAACTTCTAAAAAGAATGCTCTTCAGTTCTTGCTTCAGTTCTATTTATTCATGGCTGCCTGGATCTGTTCCAGGGTCTTCCCCTTCGTTTCGGGCACCAGCGCCACCACGAACAAAATCGCCAGAACGTTGATTCCGGCGTAGAGAATGAAGGTACCTGAAAATCGCGCGCGAGTAAATCATCAGCTCTACAAAACTGCAAATCCTTAAGCATGAACTTTTAGCTTCCAAAAGAGTTGGCTTCTGTAACAAGAAAGGAACATGTAGTTACCGTAGGAGCTCCAACTCATAAGATAGTTGAAAGTGTAGGAACACAACCATGCGCAGAGCCAATTCACCAGCGTTGCTAAGCTTCCGGCCTGCCCTTTAATGTTTATCGGGAATATCTGCAGCAGACAGTAAATTTGTTTAGATAGGTGACATGATCAACGCAATCATGGACGGATAAATGAGTAAACTGTATGCATTTCCTATACCTCGGACATCACAACCCAAGGAACTGCTCCCATTCCTATCGAAAAGGCTCCTATGTAGAGCTGAATCCATAAACGAATGGTTAAAGATTCAAGGAGAAGAAACAAAAGCTTGATTTCAAAAGAGAGATGCGAGTGGGAAACATGTCGCCACAAAGGTAATGAAGTACCAGTATGCCGGTTACAGCAAGTATGGGAACTGCGTCGAGTGCCAATTCATGAACCTGGTCCACAAAAAGAGCGATCTCTTGTCAGACTTATGTTGGATAACCTTATACCGAAAGATGTTAGGGTCAACGTTTGAGGATTACCTTCAGAAAGAATGAAATTGCCGTCAAGAGACAGCCAAGCACCAACCCGGTTGCAGAGACCTAGAATATAAAGGAAAAATTAAACCTTCTGATACGAATTGGAATTTGTCTCGGAACATTCTTAGAGCTAAAGCTGTGCACTAGTTTACCAAAATTAGAGGCTTGCGTCCAGCTTTATCCATCACGCCTGCAGCAATGCCGGTAACTATAACCTGTCAAACAGAACCGCGTCAAGATGCACCAAATGGAGAAAAAATAAAACAAATTCAAGAGCTCCCATGGTAGCACTTTCGAACCTGAAGGATAGCATAAGTTATAGTTCCAATGCTGGAGGAAAATCCTGAGAAATAGAACGTTTACATTTCAACTGCAGAACAAGATTATCTGCTTTAAATACCAAAAAAAAGAGATTAAAGCGGGGTCTTCATACCTGCTTGTTCAAAAATATCGCTCACATAGAAACAGACCCCGTTGATTCCTCCCAGTTGCTGACAGAACATCAGCCCAACTCCGATCTGATCGAACAAAATTTATTAGCAAAGAAAAGTTATACTCGGAAGAGAAGGAAAGATAACAAAACTGTCAGTACAAGCGATGTATAGAGAAGCCATTACAATGAGTGAGCTCCAGTATCTCCTTTGAAACAAATCCAGAAATTTGGCTTTAGGAAGCAAGTCAAGAGTTGCAATATAATCCTGGATTTCTTCTGCTTCCTCAGATATGTCAGCATCTTTGCCACGCAGTTTCTGTAGCGCATCTTCAAAATCTTGATGGCGTCCTGTCTTTGCCTGCATTGATGATGAAGCTGTAATCGATGTCTTCACTGCGTCTAATGCTGCCAACTTAAGTAGATGCGGAAACAAAAGCCAAGTTCTTACCAACCATCTTGGAGACTCGGGAATGAAAAAGAGACCAAGAAGTGTCACAGCGCAGGGAATAAGTCCTGCAATCACCACACAAATGATCCCTCTCTGCTACTGTTTTCGATAACACAGGGTAGTCAAATTCAACACAGTTTGTCTAAAAAAACTGACCGATTAATGCTAATGTTCGCCAACTTACTACTACCCCGATTACGAAGGAAACAGACACTCCAGTTACGATCATTAACTATACAATGAGCAAATGAAAAGGTTAGATAGGATCCAAACAAACTCACAAAATATTATTACTAACTGGCTTCAAGGATTGTGTTTCTTGCTACGTATTTACCTGATTCGCAGCAGTTAATCTTCCTCGAAGGTTTTTGGGTGCAATTTCAGCTACGAAAATAGGTACCTTAATTATCATTCATCCAATAACACATCACACTTGGTTAATAACTTGTCAGGAACATAATACTTGAGTTATAGAGGAGGTAATAACTCACCACGTACGAAAAGGCTCCCATTCCGTATCCAGTTAGCAGTCTCCCAACGTCCAACGACCAAGCAGCCTTCGACGGAGAAAAATGATGAGCACGAACAAGCTCAAATTTCATAGTAGAACATTTGCTCGGTATCTAAAAGCACAGAGAAATTCAAGTGCAAAATGATACAAACCTTGGAGAAGTAAATAGCAAGCCAACCTCCAACACAGAAAGCACATGACACTCTTAAGGCCTGCATACAATTTTACAGTGAAGATATCGTTAGATAGCAAATAGAACACCAATTAAAACAGCACAAGTTTAGTGCTAAAAGTTCTGAACACGAATTTTGAATTCATACCCCTTTTCGGCCAAGAAAATCAGCGATAGGTCCAATAGTGATAGCTCCTACCATTGCACCAAATGTCAAAATGGAACCAAACACTGAATACTGCATACGAAGGAAAACCAGCAGGTTAACTGAAAGAAAATTTGCAAAAGCATTGTGCTGAAAGTATAATCGAATTGCTTCGAGAAAATTCTCCCACTGTACTGTCAAATCTCTAAATCATATTAGGTACTAATTTTTACGCTTTGTTTCTTGAATCTGAAACTATTCACGCACGCTATGTAGGTCTTCTTCGCCTGTATTGCCGGCTCGGCAGACAATGCAAAACGCACCTGGGACGCCATGGTGGTTGTATATCCCAAGGCAGTAACACAACTGTTACATGAAAAAGTTGAAGCACATGGAAGTTCACTGGCTCGGGATATCCAACCGCTACCATGGTGTCCCAGATGTAGGAAAGTTTGTCACGTCCTTCATATCTCACTGCAGATATGGATTTTGACTCGTAATTTAACCATTCAAACAAAACAGCTTGGATGAGTTATAGATGTTTTAATCACTTCCATACCTCAGATAATGATAAACTGAGATCTTCCTGGATTGCGGACTGAGTAGGCGAAGAATAACCGGCCTGAAAGCAATACAAGAGTGTTAGATAAACTATCTAAACATCACAATTTTTCAGTGAACCATTGGCCCGTCTCTCTAAAATCTCAATAAAAAGCTAAAAAAAACGCACAACAATCACTTACACAGCATCCAAACTCATAAGAGCCACAAATTGCAACAAATGTGCTGAGATAAACCATCCACAGGTTCCCTCCCCCGCTTCCACTAGCTGATCCCGCTACGTTCGCCATGAGCGGCGCTCGTACTCCCTCCTGCGCATGACTCTCCACATCCTCCTTGGTTGCCATGCCTGCCTGAGTTATATAGATGGAATTTGGCAACAAGGTTAACAACAAGGCTGCTGACAAAACTTTAACTCGAACGGCTTCGAAGAGCTTGTATAAATAGCGAACAAACTAAGATTCAAAGAGATGGGAAGTGTGAGCAGAAAGTATGAAATAATGGAAACCATGGAAGTTCTCTTTCTTATTAGGTAGAGAGAGAGGGATTTCAACGAGCCAGAAGGGATGTCAAGTTAGGCACTGCTTCACATTGACAGTAGTGTTCCAAGTAGTTACAAATTTACTTCCTCAAAAGCTTTGCTACCAATTGCATGCCAGACAATGCAGACAGTAAAATCACCGCGCAAGTAAAAAAATAAAACGGAATATCATGCCGTATCCAAACGAGTCTTTGTCGTCTAAGCAAATAAATAGTTAAGCTAGATAGAGCAGTGTGTTTTTTGTCTGCATTTAAGTTTAGAATCTCCTCTCGTTTAAATTTAGATTCATTTTAAAATTGATCAAGTTAAGGGCGCTCTTAGGCTAACGAAGTTTCTCATTTTACGAGAGTTGGGAAAAGACATCTCTCATACGCAGCCTTACTTTTGTTTTACAAATAAGCTGTTTCTACTACTCAAACCCGTAACTTTTTTGTCATAAATAAATAATATTTCCGTTATACCAAAACTCATCCTCAAAACTAGTCAAGTTAAGATTAGATTGAAATATCATAATCACGTAAGAATAAGAGGAAAAATGATCAGATAAACACCAGAGAGAAGATAAGATGTGCTGATGTAGGTGTGGAACATGTGGTCTGGTGGCTGGTCTGCTCAAGGTGGCCGCCAGTAAATCTTTTAATTTTCTTTCTTTTTATAATCTTTTGATTTTTTTTTTTTTTTTTTTTACTTCGAAATTAATCAATTTTGTGGTCCGATTAATGGCCATTTCGGGAAAAAAAATCCAAGCTTTATGACAATTTCCAATATTCAATTGATTATTTGCTCTTATTAATTTTAGCCGAAAATCTGAAAATTTGTCGGACCAATAAATCTCTGCGGATATTTAATATTTTTTTTAATTTATTTTTTTTGGTAGGAAAAACATATACCAAGAGAAACCTAACGATAATATCACTTTCTTAGTAAGGAAAATTCAGTCATTGAACAACCATTCTTTGGAGAAAAAGTTCACCTTTGATTGTTAGCCTTGATGTCACATCCCGCCCCGGGGAAGATCACTTCCCGGGCCCGTTCCACCACCATAGCACGATATTGTCCGCTTTGAGCTTACCATTCCCTCACGGTTTTGTTTTTAGGAACTCACGAGCAACTTCTCAGTGGGTCACCCATCATGGGATTGCTCTAGCCCCCTTCTCGCTTAACTTCATAGTTCCTACGGAACCCGAAGCCAGTGAGCTTCCAAAAGGCCTCGTGCTAGGTAGAAATGAGAATATACATTTAAGGATCACTCCCCTGGGTGATGTGAGATGTCACAATCCACCCCCCTTAAAGGCCCGACATCCTCGTCGGCACACCACGGCCATGGTTAGGCTCTGATACCAAACTGACACACCCCGATCGAGATCAGGGCATGTTGGTCGTCACGTGAATTGCTCTAGCCCCGTTCTCGCTTAACTTCAGAGTTCCTAAGGAACCCGAAGCCAGTGAACTCTCAAAAGGCCTCGTGCTAGGTAGAGATGAGAATATACATTTAAGGATCACTCTCTTGGGTGATGTGGGATGTCACAATCCACCCCCATTAGGGGCCCGACGTCCTCGTCGGCACACCACGGCCAGGGTTAGGCTCTGATACCAAATTGTCACATCCCGGCCCGGGGAAGATCACTTCCCGGGCTCGCTCCACCACCATAGCACGATATTGTCCGCTTTGGGCTTACCATTCCCTCACGATTTTGTTTTTGGGAACTCACGAGCAACTTCCTAGTGGGTCACCCATCATAGGATTGCTCTAGTTCCCTTCTCGCTTAACTTCGGAGTTCCTACGGAACCCGAAGCCAGTGAGCTCCCAAAAGGCCTCATGCTAGGTAGAGATGAGAATATACATTTAAGGATCACTCCCCTGAGTGATGTGGGATGTCACACTTGAGCTTCCTTTTTGGCTTCCACATGAAAAAACAAAATTAATTGATTAAATTAAGAGAAAATTAATGAAAATGGTATGACAACTTTAAGTTTTAACGAAAATGACAAAATAAAGAGTAAAGTGAATAGTACCATGATTGATTTTTTAGTGTAAAAATGTGGTTTTTCGTTAAAATGAACAGTACTCGAAGCTTTTCGTTAAAGTTCCCTTAAATTAAATTAATTACAAAAATTATACATAAAAATATCAACTATGAGATCCTAATCATGTTAATGGAATCGTTTAGATGTACTTTTAAAATGACTAAAAACTTTTGGTGAAAATATTTCTGAGTTCAAAAGCACGAAAGTACTTCCTGCAAGAAGCACTAATTATGTACTTTTTGTATAAAGTATTTCAAGTGTTTTTCCAAAATTCATTTACGTTTTAACTAAAAATTAATTTAAAAAATATTTTCATAAAAAACACTTTTAGTCATTTTAAAACATTTTCACACGAGTCATTTATCAAATTCACAATTTCACCTTATTCGATCGGAATAGACAAAACATAAGGTTCTATTTCACTTTTCAGGCTTTACAGCCTTGCACCTTGAATTAAATAGGCAAGCTTTTGCCTTGTATCTTGGAGATCCGTGAATCGTATTCGTTAATCATACATTGTACATTCAATTTTTATCAGGTACTGTATGTGTTTAATTTTAAATAAAAATATTTAAAATGATTTTTGACCGCACAATGTACGATGAACAGACACAATTCACGAATTCTTGAAATCCTCGCAAACAAGATCCGGATTCTGAATTTTCTATTTTGTTAGATCTTATCTAACCCCCGTGACAATGCTAATAATCCGCATATTATAATATCAATGACTAATAATCTGCGTGTCATAATATCAATAGACGACAGAGTTGGTACCTCGACAGAGTTGACACGTCGGGTCTATTAGGGTGCAGGGATCAGACTTTGACGTTGCTACAAAACTCCATTTGCATGTAACCCAGAAAATAAAGATAGGAACACAAATTCTAATGAAATGAAAGAGTTGTTGATCTAGACATATCTAAAAATGTATCTGTAATTACAATGATAATCTAGTATTTGCGGTCTTCAGTCCAATTAGTCACGCACTTCAGACTTCAAAAAAATCTCTAAACAGAAATTTTGATTGATGGTGGAAAATCTGCCCGCACATTTTTTCATCACAAGTGAACGGTTCACGCTAGAAAAATAATAATAATTTGGTTAAATCTCAACCGTTCAAACGTGAAGAAAAATGCGCGGGTGAGCAAAGCTCTATAGTGAGAAGGCTGTGGGCCCAAGACATTTGACAAGTGAAGCTGCCTAATCATACTCCTACGTTTGAAAATAATTTGCATATACAGACACAGAGATCTACCTCCCACATGCATCGACAGCTTTGAGACCCCAGTGCCCACTCTGTCAAAACAAAGTATAGGCAAAGATTATGGGAACGGAGAAATTCTTATGTCCATCTGCCCACATATTGCGTCACACTTACAAGAGACGCGACGGGGGTGGGGACGTAAACAGGCAGCTGGACGTAAGAATTGGTCCTTGAAAAGACGATTCATGTCACATGAGACTACCTACCATGTACTGGTTTTTGATTTCATTGCATTGGACTGAAATAACCAATCGAACATATACATCAATACCATTAAACCAACCAGTCTACGATGACTGCTAGTAATTACGCATCTTAGCACGTATGCATCCACTGTAAACAAAAAGAACATCAGATACTCGTAGCAAAAGGATAACATTTAACCATGACCCTACGATGTGAGGACGAAGTTGACATCTTCGGATTATGCTTCAATAACTTAAGTGTGACATTGACAAAGCTTCCATATTTTCTATCTTCTAGGGGCTCAAGCAACAGAGGACAATGACAGTAATATATGTTTAATGTGTTCTATTTGACTTGAGTAAAGAATCGGGTTTGATCATACGTCTATTTCATATTTACAGTGCGAAATTTCAATACAAAACCACACAATCTGCGCTAACAAAACAAATCTGGGTGAACATACCTATTAGTGGAACTGTCAAAGACAGAGTGTCACGACTCCTTTCTTCTTAGAGTTAATTAACTCACAAGTCACAACCCTTCTCTCTGGTACCGGAACTTTCCCCGTCTCTATTAGGGTTAGAATGTAGGTTACTTTCAAATGTAAAAGTCTGAAAACCACCTGTAGTAGAGAGCTGGATTGAGCCACTGCTGCTGTATCTTTCAATATCGTCAATATTTGCCACAAGGGGCATTGCTCTTTCGGGAATTGATGGAACCGATATATCTGTTTCCAACATTTTCACAGCCTGATCCATCGTTGGCCTAGCATGCAGCTGCGGATGAGAACAAAGAACAGCAATCAATACATACTTCTCTAGAACTTCGGGTGAACCTTTCTCCGGCATATCATTTTCAATAACGTCCAGCGGTCTTCCTTTCCTAACCAACTCCCACGCCCAATCAGTCACAAGTGACGGTTGATTATCATTAATCACATGGAGCGCTTTCTTTCCACTCAAAAGTTCAAGGAGCACAACACCAAAACTATACACATCACTTTTATCTGTCAACTGCCCGTACAACGCATACTCTGGAGCAAGATAACCCATCGTTCCAGCCACCCTCGTGCTCAAATGCGTCATTCCCTCAGGTGTAAACTTCGCAAGCCCAAAATCTGCTACCTTGGCCTCAAATGTCTCATCCAAAAGTATGTTATTAGCTTTGATGTCCCTATGGATAATAGTTGGTTGAGCCCCGTAATGCAAATAAGCCAATCCCCTCGCCGTCCCCAGCGCGATCCTCTGACGAATAGGCCAACTAAGCTTGCTCTCAAACGAACCGAACAAATGGTCATGGAGACTCCCATTCTTCATCAAATCACACACAATGATCCTCTGGTGACCCACCAAAGGAGTAGTGGCAATGCAATAACCTCTCAAAGCAACAAGATTGACATGCCTAACACTCGCAATCACCTCAACCTCGTGGGCGAAATTTGCATCGCCAGCAGCCGAGCAGTTCTTGAACCTCTTCAATGCAACTTCAGAACCATCATCCAGAATTCCCTTGTACACATTCCCATATCCTCCTCTCCCAATTATATTGTCCCTAGAGAAATTCTTGGTCGCAGCACTAATCTCCTCGTATTTAAACTTAATTAAATTAGTACTTCCACTAATTGAATCTAAAGCAGAACCTAATCCCTGCTCGATTTTATCACTAGCATCCTTTTTCCTCTTCCTAATCATAAATTTTTCATATTTATGCCACAAAAGCCAAACGCCGCCGACCACAACCAGCAAGCCGACGCCGCAAACAACCAATACAATCAAAATTACAGTCTTTTTCTTCTTACCGGAGCTCCTTGCCGGGCTTCCGAGCGAGAACAAGCACTCGGCGGTGCCCATATCGATCGGTCCGACAAAAGCCGCCACGTAAATGGACGGGTAAGCCGTGCAGGTGGAGACGTTTCCGATGGACTCGCCGGTCAACCGCGAGGCCTGCAAGGACATTCTGGTGGTGCAGAAGGCGCAGGGCGAGCCGTTTTCGAGAGACTGGTTGCAGGCGACGGCGACGTCGCTGAGCGAGGTGTTTCCCACTTGGGACTCGAATTGGGATCTGGTGGAGACGTTCGTGCATCCTTCGGAGATCCAGCTGGTCTGGAAGCCGCACTTGGCGCGAATGTCGAAATTGGGAACGAACTCGTTGACTAGGGCTTGGTAATCGGTCCAGCAGGACTCGGAGGCGTTGAGCGGGGGGAGGAAGTTGCCGGTGCGGCGGAGGTAATCGGAGTCGACGAAGCGGAGGCCCGTGACGAGGTACTGGCACTCGGTGTTGCGGTCGTAGCGTTGGCGGTTGTGGGAGCCCGGGTCGAACTGGCGGAGGATAGTGAAGTTGAGGGGGCACGGAACGGTGGCGTTTAGCTGGGAGAGGGACGGGGTGGGGAGGGAGGAGAGGAGGAGGAAGAGGAAGAGGAAGAGGAAGGTGGAGGACATTACGGTCTCATAAGGGGCTGTTTGGATGGGCATACTGCGGCGGAGTAGAAGTGCTTACTGCGGCGGAGAACAAGTGCTTACTGCGGCTAGATGAATTAGTCCAGCCAGCCAATTTGACGGTTGACGGAACTGGCGGTGACTAAGTTGGAGTAGGTGGCGGGCTGAGAGAAAACGTTATTGCAGCGGTATTTAAAATTGATCACACAATGTTAAGTGACAAAACGTTGTTGTAGCATCTGAAGCCGAACGCATAAGATACCGTAATGAAATATCATTGTAACGATATTTTAAACGAAATATTAACACAAGTAAAACAAAAAATTGGTCAAAAAGAACCACCTTTTAACAACGATTCTCCTTCTAGAAGGTAGACATGTAGTCCTTTAGCATTTTTTGCATGGAAGAAGATTTGAATTCTCTAACCTTTAATGGTAATGGGTGTTGGGGTTGTTTCCATTTTTTTTAAAAGAGATCAGTTGGGGTTTCGTCACGTATTTTTTTTTTTTTTTGGAATTGAGAATATTCACAGAAGTATTTTAGTCTCTTTTTTGTTATCATCGTATGATTCATTAACGTCAGAAATCGAACGCAAGACTTGCTGTGTGGAATACAGGGTTAGAAATCATCCCAATTACTGGACTACTCCGTGATGGTTGAGGTTGTTTCGATTCTTGATTTTCATGAGTTTATCAGCACGTATGAAACAACCCAAGTAATCCAATACTAAAAAATACGTAGTTAGATTGATTACAAAAGTATTTGATCGTAGTATACATGCACATTCTTGTATATGCTCATTCTATATTGTATTGTCAACTTCATAAGTTTTTTGCTTCTTATTTCAAGTAAGTAAACATATCAATCGTCTCGTTTGATGTCTTAATCTCAATCCATGCATAGCATATAGAATAATACATTGTAATAAAGTCCCACATGCTGATATGCATGCACCTAACTGTAACAAAACAAAATATTAGTGTCACGTTTAAAATATAACACTCGTGCACACGATACTTAAATTCAAACATATACAGTTAGCCGATAAGTTATTTCCAACACCATCTTACTTTTGGTTGATAAGTCGTCTGCACTTTCCAAGTTGATCTTATACCTAGCTAGCATCTTGTCACGACTTATAACGATGTTATTCTATATTTTTATATTGATATACGAATAAAAATATTTTTTAGACAACAGAACATAAGCTTGAAAGAAAAAGTACATAAAAAATATCACAAGGATATGAGACTCTAGTTAGATATACGATTACGAATATTAATAAGAACAATATGCGGTTCTTTCATCCAATAAGATTTGGACATGTGTCTAATTTGTGTTTACAATTTCAATTATTTGGACACGTGTCCAAATCTAATTGGATAGAAATAAGAATGGTTGTTGAATTTTCAACCGTCAAGTATTGTTCTTATTAATAATAGACATGCCCAGTTTCCATAACAATTTGGCAAATTATAATGCATTTAATTTTTAATCATATGCCGATTAATTATAATTCAACGAGTGTATGCTGGGCGTATATATTCCCAAAAACCCCGAATGCCAGCCAATGAGCGTTTTTTTTAATGGATGCGTTTGTCTGTTTCGTATTTTCTACAACCTTATCACCGTGACTCAGCTCATGGGAAAAAAATTGTGTCTAATTAGGACCTATTGTCAGGACATATGTATTTTGGGACCAATGTGGTTCCAAGACTCTTCATAATCTGAAAAATATACATGTGAAGGTCTTTCGATGACTCTTTGAATGTTTGTTACGAGTTATTTTTGTGTTTACCAAGTGTTTGATGTAATATTTGTCAAGCAAAAATAGAGTTGTGTCTACAGAACTGGACAAATACTCTCGATATCACTTATCAGGCTGCTTCGACAAATGTCGTATATATTAACATATGCGCAACATGATTTGACTGACGACAACAAACCCACCAAATATTTGACGAAATACCTCTGTGAATAACCTAAGAAAAATTTGCGCCTTCAAAATTTGTTTCTATCTAAAAACTTGTACTCTAACACTGAAACATCCTAAAATTAGAATCCTAAGTTTACCACTGCCTACTACATGTCTTAGGATTTCGTTGTGCATGTGATGAGTGAGACATATAGGATAATCGGTTTAATGAGAAACTTTCTTCATCCGATATGCAACGGTAACTAACCCTAGGCCCAATGGATTTAATAAGTGAAGGTCGACAAGATCTTTCGGCTGGTTTTTGGGCTTCTATAGATTGCACGAAACTAAGCTCGATCCCTCTTTATCTTTTGTTCACCATTATTTCTGGTTGGGTTGGATTCCGATTCATCAAATTCAATTGTAATCGAAGTATAAACGAATATTTTTAATTACTTGAGCTATAAACTTATTTGATTTTTAAATTAAGTTGAATCGAATTCGGATTCGGTGAATACAATTGTATATTGCATACCGATTGTCAAAAAAGAAGTTTGATAGAAAACCTCAACAGATCTCAATCAATTCACGTGGATTTTCAAAATAAAATTAAATATTTTTGACGACTCGAGTCACAAACTAGTTCCGCACCCAATTGTTTGTGAATCAATAAAAGCAATGCACGTGAATCAATTCACGTGGATTCTCTCCCTATCCAAGATTTGAAGCCTTCAGCTTTCTTTTCAACCAAAATAAACAGAAAGAGGAAAATCCACCTCTCACTACTCAAGTTGTAAAATACGAGGAACCAACTTCAACACCAAACTACTTCCAACTTGGCTCAACAATTATCTTGGCATTATACGCAGAGCAAATTTTTGCTGTAGCTAAAATACTGTCATATAATTTATTATTTCACTTAAATAATAACACGTATATATGCTTTTTATATCAACTTTATCGTCTACTAATATCATAACACACTGAGACATATAAATTTCTTTCGTGTAAGGCCTGATTTTAAAATATTTATTAAGTTAATTATTGATCAAAAAACCGTTTTATGTCATCGCAAAAATGGGAAGAAAATTCCTTATCTTGTGATTGCCTCAACATATCCCACATCACATGGACAATTATTTGACATCATCCCCACAAGGTATTGCGTGTGATATTACTAAAAATCCAAAAAAGAATCATCTATGCTAACTTGCACACGAATACTGTGTCTTGCAATTTCTGGTTATCCAATAAACAAATAACAAATATAAGCATTTGCAATGCAGGAGCTTAACGTGTTTTTCTTTCATATTTGTTGAGGAATTTAAATGGCTTTTTAACCAAAATGGTCTTTGAGATTGGCTCACTTTGTCCCTCAGAAGTGGTCCATGAATTTGTTTACAGTAAATCATTTTAGTTATTCCATAAAAATTATTGTTGATATCCTCGTTAAATTGTGACATGAAGTTTCTGAGAATATTCTTGAATATCCCAGATTATTCTTATATAGACATTGCTAATATGTTATTAAGCCATGCATCCTTTGTTCATCCTTCATAACTTAATTAGCTATTTTAATTTTATTTAATTAATTAAAACGTCAACTTTCAAAAGCAGTACTTCGTCAATTATTTTTTATTTTTTTTAACAAGCGAAACGATATATAAAGATTTTATAATGCAGTTAATAACAGTGTCACAATAGACTTAGGTACATAAGCAGGTATAAATCACAACTAAGAGAATAATTTTCACTTAAAATACTGAACCTATCACAAATGTACGTCGCTTTCACTATTCATGTGAATCGAAACTAAAACTTATTTTACAACGATTTTTTTTTCTGTTATTTTAAATTTTAATGGGAGAATAAGAGAGTTCGTTGGTCCGTTAGGATATCTGAAACTGATTTAAATAAGCTTGGATTGAAATTTCCCACCTACCAGAATACATAATTTAGAGCTGTCTCTGAATCATTTCGACATAATTTTTATTTTTCATAAAATTATATTATTACTCATGGATTGGTGGTATGATCTATGAGCTTAAGAAACAAGCGATTCTGTAGGATTATATATAATTAGTTATGCATCAAACTCTATATATATATATATCGCCTAACGGACGGGTTGTGTCATGTCAAGTTTGTTATCTTTAACGGATTCTTAGTAGGTGACGTGACTCGATTAATAAACTGGTCATGTGGTTTCGTGTCAGGTTAAAGGGTTATGCAAGAAATTAATTGTCATGTCTAATATCTAGATCTAGCAAACGATATCTTATCGGGTTCGTAACATGTGACTTTGACCTGATTCGTTAATGGGTCTTTAATGCGTAACCCAATAACGATCCACTCATTAACAGATTGGTCCGAAACTTATTATTTTTGTATCATTTTGTGTCGAGTTATCGAGTTTTACAAAAAATTCAAGTCTATTTAAGACAACCTAAAAATGTATTAATATTGTGTGATGGGTATGATTAGTTGTAACGATTTCTTGATTTGCGATTGAAGACTGTCCATAATCATTCTCAGAATCTAAATTCCTTGCGTGAGGGTTTTGAATATTTCATGCAAAGTGAACTGAAGTGATCATTGCATTTGAAATTATTACAAAGTCACTAAGGAAGTGTTCGTCGGGTCGAAACCAATAATATTTAGGCTTATTAATTCAATTGTCCGTTGAAAGTTGAAATTGTTATTTTCAACTTATTTCATCTCACTTCACCTCATTTTGTTACAAAAACGTTAAATTCAAACCTAATAAATCATTAAATTACTTTATCATTTTTCATGAATGGTAATTTATTTCGCCAAGAAGATCGGTCTACTGAACTGAAGGGAATGATGACGATAAGACAAAAAGGTGTCGGAGAGTCTATGGAGAGTCTCACTTTTAAAAGAGTCTTCTCAACATTTCTCTTAAAATAAAATAAGAGAACTGTTATTAGCACTCCAAAAATCTCATTCTACACTCCTAACAAGTGTATTTTCTTTCTAATTATAGAAATTTTGAAGTGCTAATAATAATTTTTTAAAATAAAATGGACAATTACTAATTTTCAATGGGGTGTGCTATCCACACACCCTTTTTTACTTCTCATACATCCCTTGTTAATTTATGTCCGTTGATCTTCTTCAATTCATCCGATCTAACGGCTGAAAACTAAAAAGGTGTGGGAGAAGTAAAAAAATGTGTGTAGATATCACACCCCATTTTCAACGTACTTACATGGCACGGAACGTCGTAGCAGTAGTGACCTTATGCAACGTAAGTCCTTCTCATGAGTTGAATATGACATCTCTAACTAAATGAAGACCGAATTCTACTAAATTAACTAATCATGTGCGGATAATGAAAATTTTTTCAATGTGCTCGAAATTTAGGACGGTACGTCATATTTCATTATAGAAATGGAGAGAAGTTTTTTTTTTTTTTTTTTTTTAAGTGTCTCTTCACTTGTATAATCATATATGACGTATGTGTCTGTATTACGGACTTTTAGCAGGTATAGCATGTGTGATTACTACCATTTAGCAGGTACTCATGGTATGCTCCACACAAAAGTCCACAAAGTAATGCGATATTCATATACCACCTTATAAAGTCTTAATCATGGACCAGTATTGCTTTTGCATCTGTACATAATGATTATTATTTTACTAAGATTGTGTGTTAATTCTATATTTATATTATTATTAATTATTAATTAGGCACCAAACATCAACCATCAGGGATAAGCTAGGTTACCAATCCTATCAAGTTCAACTGAATTGACTTTGGACAGTCTTATGCAAAGGTCCGCATCACCATTAGATAGGCACACCTATATGTGAAGAAAATTTTTAGTGTGCCGGGTGTCAAAAACACAACCATGTACATCAAATGTAATAATACATTAATTGAAAACTTTTAAAAAAAAACTTTCGACGAATTTTATTATTATTGATGTACGAAACCGTTTACTGACACACTAAAGAATCTCTCATATATATGATGATTTTTTATCGACAGGGCACACTAATCCTAAGAAAACGAAGCTAAAACCACACAAATATTAAATAACCCGTATAACTAAAATCTAGCATAATCGTATGTAAACTTACACAACCAAAGGTCCAAAACCCTAACTTCAAGAGTGAAGACTGCCATCACCAATCGGCACCACTTAATGCATACTAAGAGTTCGTTTACGAGTAACTTTAAAATAACTGAAAACGTTTTTGGTAAAAATGTTTATGAAACCACTGTTTATTAAAAATGCAAATAAATCATGTAAAAGCACTTTAAGTGCTTCCTGCATGAAGCACATTTATAGTGCTTCTTCCAAAAAGCACCTAAAGTGCTTTTGGAACACAAAATCAATTTCACAAAAAGCGATTTCTGTCATTTTAAAAGCACTTCTAAACGAGCCTTAAATTCACGCTAGGGAAACTTGCCTAAAAATAAATTAATCATATTCTCAGTCGGTATTCCCATAACCAATACTGTTCCCTTGGAAACCAAAAAAAAAAAAAAAAAAAAAAAATCCTAAAATCTTTAGGATTAGTTTTTTACTTTAATTTATTTCCGATCTTGAATTACTACATCTTTAAGGATTCCTAGTGTAATAAAGCAATATATTTTCTATCAAAGCCCTTTATAAGTAGTTGTATTCGGTAGGTTTCACATTGTTAACCAAACTTTTGTGTATCTCATCATACAAGAAGACTTCGAACTTGAGAGATATTTTAATATCGGGAAAATAAGCACTGCTATACTAAAAGCTAGTTGGTATTCAACACATACTTTTGCCGCATATGGTAATTACAATTTTTTAGTTAAATTCTAATCTCGATTGTAAAACACTTTATCTATGAATTCACATTTATATCACGAGTTTGATTCTCTCATTAGTTTGCATCATCTGCATCCACAATATAACGAGAAAATGCAACGTATATTTGTTTTTTTTTTCTTCTTCTTTCTACTACACAGATATTTGGCTTTAAGATATCTACCCGCATTTTACCAATCTCCTTTAAGCTACGTAGTCTCTTTTGTTTTACAAATTATAAAATTTCCCCACATAGAATAGAATTATTAAAACGAATATTACAAATTATATCGTGGAGCAAATAGAACTAGGTTAAAGTTTCACTCAAGTGAACGTAAGAGTCATCCACGACCCCTTGGTTTATTCTTTATTCAATTTAAAGAGATTCTGAATTCAAATCTCGTATTCTACTATCTTAACCGTTAAATTAAGAAAAAAAATAGGTCTAGCGTCAAATTCCACGTGCTAGATTATCCAACATGGCATATCCTAATGGAGACCAAATCGACTTTGACCACAAAATCCCATGTATGTCCGGACCAAATCGTATTTAGGGTTATACGCTCCACATAGACACAGGACAGAAACCCCCCTGGCCCCTGCCTACCACACATACATACATATATATACAATTTTTAATTATCAAATATTATTATTTTTAAATGATTTATGAGATTTAAAATTGAAGAAACCGTCAATTTAAAGTGAAATATTGATTTAACAGAAATACTCTCAATTTAATGAATGTTTCTCATAGTATGACCAAAATGATTGACGATGAACCTTCTCAAAAACTATTTTTATCCATTTTAATTTCAAAAACAAAATTGAGAAATTTATATTAATCTCAATGACCACGGATAAAAAAACCAAAATAAAATGATTTGTGAATAGTTTCCCGGGAAACCTTGAAAAGGAAGCCATCGGTTGGAGCGGTTGGAGTAACTCTGAATCCAAGTCCACCTGTTTTCCTTCTTCTTCTTCCACCTCTTCCAAATCTCTGAAAACTCACACACACACACACACACACACACACACACACACTCTCTCTCTCTCTCTCTCTCTCT